>NW_008667764.1:42319-46184 GCF_000695815.1 Acanthisitta chloris
GGTAATGCACTCCCTACTTGTGGGAAAGAGCCCTAGTGGTCAAATGATAAATTTAGTGCAGCTCAAAGAGCAGAGAAACTATGCTGGGCCACCCCTAGATACTCACACTTTTGGCAGTTTCAGGGTCTGTCAGCTGGTGAGCTACTGGTGAGATGCAGATCACTCAAAGTTGCTCTGCCTTGAATTGGTTGTCATTTGAGGCTTTTTTCTGCAATAATTTTTTTTCCCCGACTAGTCTGATGGTGTCTAAGACTACAATTAACACATTCTAGAACTGTAACCAATGACTGAGCCAGGCCACTTTTAAGATTATTGCTGAGAGACATGTGTTGGATCAGATTTAATTGTTCAAAGACTTATTAGTGACTGCTAAGGACAAACAAATGATCAGATAGATTTTGTGGGATTTTTTGTATTTTTCTCAATCACTCTCGATGATCACTCTCTTCAGCCTCTTTGCCATCCTTTACAGCTTCTCTGCAGCCTACAGACTCCTCTTTATGTCTTGTTCCTATACCATCAGCTTTTTTATATCATGTGCTTCAGCACATCTTCCTCTCTGATTTTCCAGACCACCTTTCCGAACATAGGAGAAAGCAATGATCCAGCTTCACTGAAATTGTCTGGTTTATTCCTGATTAGTATCTTTACCAGAAACATCCATCTTCTACTACTCAGGGATACAGGAAGATGCAGCTAATGTGCATCAGTGTGATGCTTCAGGCATTAAAAGTGGTGGCTCATCTGAAAAAAAGCAAAAAAAATTCATGTTCATGTCAGAAATCAAGAGATCATAACAATCCCCATGACAACAACGCCAAATATCATTCACAAGAACTGGGCTTTAATATGGAATGGCTGTGGAACTTTGTCTGATCCACATAGTTGGTGCTGGAGACCCATATGCCCTTTATTTGATTAAGATAAATACATATGTCATAATGAGAAAGGCATATATAAACATATTTATCTCTAATTCAAATATAGATTCATAGAATTTTTAGGTTGGAAAAGATCTCTAAGATCATGGAGTCCAACTGTTAACCTAACACTGTGAAGACTAAACCATGAAGGTATTAGGACATAAAAAGTGAAATGGCTTGAAAACATTTGGAACATAAAGTAAAATCAGCAGAAAAAGGAGTGTTTCTGTCCACCAGGAGTATTATATTGCTTTTAGGAGGGCTCTATATGTTCCTCCCCATGACAAATAGGGAGTATAGATATTTGTTGTTACATATATTCTAACATTACCAAAACTCAGAGAAAATGTAAATTCAGAAAATATTTCAGAAACAGTACAAGAAGTATTTCATGTCCTGGGCAAATACTGACATTAGCTCAGATTTGAAGGGTTATTTGGTCTGTTTATTCTTTCATAGAACATAATCTCTCTTCTGATCTGACTTGTAGAAGACCTGTGCATATGCATAAGTGCCATACCTTTTTGTTATGGACCCTATAAATGAAGTTCTTAAATTAGTCTTTATTTGTAAGGCATGCCCTGCATGGGTTCTAGTTCTTACCAGCATCACCGTAGTCTCCCACCTAACACTAAAAGACATTTAGTTGACTAAACCAACTTATCCTGGGTTCCAAATAACTGGCTTCCAAACCTTTTTGGCTGTAGTTAGTTAATGGCATCTTGGTATCTTAATAAAATCAGCAAGTGTTAGTGAGTGCCTTTGAGTTTCCTATTCTCATCTCTTATATATGACGTCATATGCTATCATCAAGTTCAAATTTCCAGTGTTCATTGCAGTTAGCTCCAAGGGATTAAGTACATTGCAAGAATCTAGTTCATGCATGAATCTGTTGGTCACCAAAGTGCATTTCCTGACTATAGAGAGAAAAATCACTATTTCCCATGAGGACTCTTACTTGAGAGTTCCAGGCAAGATCAAGGGGACTCCAATGCAGGTGATGGCTTTGCCACTGATTCTGGCAGTTTCTCAAAGCCTTCCCTATGGTTAAACAGGATCCCTTTTACTTCCTCAGTGTAAAGGTGACCATGGCACCTTTCTGAGTGCATTGCCTTTCCAGACAAAAGTGGCATAGCCAGAGTGTTTTAGCAGACATCAGGAGACTGGTTTTCTCAACATGGCAGTGGCTCAGGATTTGGCATGGTGAAATTCCTAACTTTTCTGTCATTTTCTATGATACAAAAGATGATAGACCAGTGTACTAGGAGACAAGGGCCCACATCTGATGCAGTACTGCAAGAGAATGAAGTCCTTCCCTTCCATCCCACTTGCATACTGAAGAGGAAGAGGAAGTACAGGGTTAGGTGACATAACTCACTTCAGCTCATCTTGCCATACTGAAATTCTTGATGCCTCTTCCCCGTATGAGAAAGATCTGGCTGTTGTAGAAGCTCTTGCATTCAGTGTCTCTCCACATGTGCTGAAGCAATGGCAACCATGTTTCCATTGCCATGTTGACTTCCAGCCTGAGACTTGTCGTGCAATCTGAAGCAGCGCTCACCGCAGTGAATCTTGCCCTGTATGCAGCATATTGTCACTAGGAAGATGGAACGACAGCCTTTCCAGGGCACTCAGCAGGTCATGTAAGCAGTGCTTAACAAACCCAGGTTCTGTTAGGAGTCACGTGGACAATCCTCGAAGCTGCATTTTGTGCCATCTGAGCTATCACCCATGCCTCATGCCAGCTGCCCATGGAATGTGGTCTCAGTGATGCTACATGCATGACTCCACATGGATACTATCAAAACAATGTCATTTGCCAGGGAGTCCAAAAGGCTTCAGAGTTGTCTGTGGAGCCAAGTGGAGAATCTGGGGCTGGAAAGAAAATGAGTCCCACTGTCATTCCACATACTCCTGCACCCATGCAGGAATCTAGTGTGGCAACTTAGTCACAAAAGTGCTGATCACATAGATTAAACTATGTCAACAGCTCCACATGGAAAGGCTTTAAAGAAGCAATTGCAAAACATCTTAAGGAAGTGTTTCAGAAATGCGTAAGGAAAGAAACATTCTCCAGGAGATTGAGATAGGCAGCTATATAAGTACATCCTATTACATGCTAAGTTAAATTACCATTGCAACATGATACTGTGCTAAAACTCACAGACATCAAAGACAAGCATGACTCTTAGGTCAGGTCAAGAAAACACAGATTAAAGAAAGTCAAATTTGTAGGGGTGAACATTGCTGAATATACATTAATAAATATAAGGGAGCCACATGTTACTAAAGCATGTGGAAACCTGTCTAAACAGCTGTTGCATGCAGCTCTCACATGATTTTGATATATTGACCCCAAGTGATGAAACTACTAAAACCTACTCAGATCACATTGCATAGACATGACATGAAAGGCAAATGAATTATTCCCTGTATTTCCCCATGTCAAAGACAATGATAGGCACAGGCTAACTGTTGGTAAAAAAACTTGTGTGATTGACAAAGAGAAACCCCTATTGCTTTGGAGGCTTAATATTGCAGCCTCACACTAAAAAAAACCCAGTGGGTGTGCTAAAATATGTTCTGAAGATGTAACTATTTGTTCCTGCTGCATTTGAAGAAATCTCAGCTGTATGATAGGAGCTTTTCCAATTTCACTATTTTGACTGAAAGCCCAACCCCCTTCAGAGGTGATAAGAAATCAGCAGCTGGATGTGAAATGCGCAGTACGTGGGAAAATAGGAATTACAAAGCTTTCAACATAAACCAGAACTTACAGAATATAGAAAAAAAAGATCATTTCCAAGTGACAATAGGAAGTGTATCTATATGTATGTATACGTTCAAATATAAAGAAAATGTATATGAGGAGAAAGTAAAATGCTATCAAAGGTCTGGACTTATTACTTCATAGAGAACATGGAATAATTAATTATCCAGCT
>NW_008667764.1:46212-70617 GCF_000695815.1 Acanthisitta chloris
TCATAAAGAAGACACTTTACATATTTTATCAACAAATAAGATGAACTGCTTTGTAACACATAGTCATACAAAACATGTTAAGACAGAACAGAGATAGTTCTTACCAATTAGTTCCTAAAACATAGTTTAGGATTTTTGACTGTGTATGGTTCAGCTACTTTGAATCTTGGGATACTGCAGAACTGCACTGAAAGAAAGTGAATATTGTGCCAATTTTCAAAAGTAGCAAGAGGAATGAGGTATCACTGGACACAGTATCTGATTAATTAAATATCAATGATCATATATTACCACTCTTGGTTCTGCTATTTCTGAAAATACTCCATCACCCCTGAAGTATTTAATGTCAATACCTATTATAAATAAAGGGTTAGTTGCAACTTGCACACATTCTTTTGTTTCATACATTTTGTACAGCATTTGTTAATGTATCTATATTTATATTAAATACAACTTTCAGCATGCAAAGCAGTTATACACTGCATACTGCACTCCACCACACAAGGGAGTGTTTTCTCCCAAAAAGATTGTTGATATGCAATTAGTTTGCCTTAGGATAGTCATTAGCTAGTACAATTTACTGTCTGGACTGCAGATGGTTCCACTCAGTCAAATTCCATATGTGTGTATGTGTGTATGTATAAAAACACCAGGAGATATTTGGAGTAAAAATTATGTCTGAAACTCTTTGCATGAAGGCAGAAATAAGTGACCTACCTCACTTGCATATGAACTGAATGCCTAGCCTTATGGTTCAGTATAGAACGTAAGAACCATGTAGCTGGGAAATATAAGGTCAGGGAAAAAGGACAGGAAAGCTGTTTGAAGTTAATGTTAATAAAGATAAATATAATCGTGCTTTTTTTTGTTTTTCTTACTTTTAAAATCAATTTTTATTACATTTTGTGAAAGTCTGACTTATACTTGGATTATGTACAGAAATTCTTCTTGAATGTCCTTATCTTAGAGGTGTGTTGTAGAGGTAATGGCAGTGTGGTGCCAAAACTGAAGTGTGCTGTCTTATGGATGCACTGATCTTGTAAACCAGGGTACTGAGGCTCTCTTTAACTGAGTGCAATTGAGCTGCAAAGGATATCAAAGCAATTACAGCATGTTCCACCAGTAAGATGCATGGGATGGCAAAATGGTGATGCAAGGTAACTGCATGGAAGTTTTTCTGGGATTAGCATTAGCCAGAGGTTCCCTGTAAGATGGTAAGAAATTTTGCTAAGCCCTGAGCTATATCTGGAAGCCAGACAGTAGGAAATAGTGGGTTTTAATATGAAGAAATAAATTTTGCTCTATCCTGCAATAGCAGGTGTTTTTACTTACAGTCTGTTGTGCAAAGATAGTAAGATTTTGTTATGCAAAGATTGAAAAGAAAGTATGTATTACTCAAGTTAAGAATTTGTTTTCTGACTGATTTCAGAATTAGCCCTCAGTGAATACCATTACTGAAAAAGGTTTTCTTCTGAGGACTTTTTAAGAGTTTACCAGTCTCAAACTCTATTGAACATTTGCATGAGTGCTTTGGAAATAAACAAGGCACTCTGACTGGCCAGATTTGCAGTAGAAAAGAGAGGAACTGCTGGAGCAAGTCCAAAGCAGGCCACAAAGGTAATAAGAGGATTAGAGCATCTCCCTATGAAGACAGGCTGAGGAAGTTGGGGCTGGAGAAGAGAAGGTTGTGTGGAGACCTCATAGCAATTTTTCAATTTCTGAAGGGGGGGATTACAGGGAAGACATAGAGGGACTCTTGGCTAGGAAGTGCAGTGACAGGACAAGGAATAATGGGTATTAATTGAAAGAGGGGAAATTTGAGGTTTTTTACTGTGATGGTGGTGAGACACTGGCACAGGTTGCCCAGGGAGGTAGTGGATGTCCCAACCCTGGCAGTGTTCAAGACCAGGCTGGATGAGACCTTGAGCAACCTGGTCTAGTGCGAAGTGTTCCTGCCCATGGCAGGGGGGTTGGGACTAGATGATCTTCAAGGCCCATTCCAACTCCTTAATATTCTATGTTCTGTGATCGATGGAGTAATACAGTATACAGTAATACATAGAGAATGATCTGACCTGCTTGATAAACTGGCCTGATTAACCACAGTAAAGTCTAATGCACTGAAGTGTGAAATTAAGATTAAACAAATGACAATCGTATGTTACATTTTACTTCCCCGTACGAAAGGGAAGACTGGAGTGTGGAAAACCCTAACTCACCAGCTTATAGAAGACAAACAACTCATTAAAAGTCTCTAAAGGCAAATGAGGACAACTAGATTCTGTATATAGAAACTGGGAACTCATTTATATGTAAGAACTTAAGAATAAGAAAGCAATGTTAATGTCAGTGTATAACTGAAGGGTTACTGGAGTCTGCATTTGATAGACAATGAAAAATTGAAGGGAGTGCAAGAAGAGAGATACATCTGCATATAGGCAATAAAGGGATTTTTATAATCAAAACTTGAAGGGCTGAATCTATTGGTTTGACAAAAAGAAGACTGTGATGGAAACTTTGTATATTTTATATAATCAATCCCAATGAAGAAACAGTGATTATACAATGGCTTTTAAGTTACTAGGAAAAGATGTAACGTGTACTAATGTCTGGGCTCAGGCCAAAATAAATGAGGCTGGAAACAAGATGCATACTTATTGCTGGAAGGTGATCACCCACTACAACATACCTCTGTGAAATGTGGTGACTCCACCATTCCTGATATCTATAAAAGGAGAGGGATCATTTGTCTTAAAGATAGACTTTGGTCAGCCACAGGTGATCAAGATGAACATTTAAGTAACTGGATGGCAGGTAACAGGTCTGACATCTCACAAGCCTAGCAAGATGATCTGATGGTAATTCTAGCTTTTGTAAATTGTGCTATTTTACTTTGTTCTTCCATGGCCTATTAGGAGCTAACCAATTCAAGAGCTCTGTACAGTGTAATAAAATAGACTTATTAAGAAGTGCAAATGGGTAGGACCATTTAGCAAGCAACAGTGGAAAAGCCCAGAAAACTGTCCTTCAATGTTTTGCTAAAGGTTTATTGTGTACTTGCAACCAAGGATTGCAGAGGCAAAGGATGCAAACAACCTAAATATTCCTCCAGGCTTAGCTTTAGCATCCAACAGGTTTACAAGCCTTCTTCACCTCTCCTAAGACCTTCCAGCCTTATTTATTGCACTCCTTGATGAATTTCCTCCTTGAGTTTCATATGTGAAATGTGAAAAAAGCTTCAAGCCAGGCTGAATCTTGAGTTAGCCCTGACTGAGCAAAACCGTGCCCCAGGAAGTGTCTAAAATGAGACATTTCTGAATGACCACAGTAATTTCAAAAATATGGGCATCCTGGAAGAAAAGGCAACCACAGAACCACATGGGAGATACCCAGCTACCCACTGGCATGTGAATGGCTGAAGCTGGAAGCACCAGTGGTCCTCTGTAAGGAAATTATATCTGACGTGTTTGTAGCTGTAAGAACCATCCCTTGGTATGTGCAGAGAAAGCGAACTGATCAGGACAAAATCAGACCAGCCTGACTACAAGGAGACCAATTATCATACTTTTATACTGAAAGAATAAATGCAAAGTAAAGAAGAGCTGAGAGCCAGAACCTGTTCAAAATCCACAAAAAAATATCTTCTGAGAATCTACCCCGGACAAACCACATTGTTAAAGCTACAGCTTTTCAGCAGTACAGAAATAAAAGCCCAACTATATCCAGAGAGCTCCCCTTCAGGAACAAGGCAGGCATTTCACAGACACCTCTCCCATCCACTGGCACTTCTTTTCCCCTGTATCCTAAAACAGAGAGCCTCACAGAACACTATTGTCTTTGGCAGGCAAGTCATTGAAGAAACACTGTGTCCTGCTCTCTCTGATGGGCTCTGATGATGCTATTTAAAGCTTCAGAGTGATGCAACTCAGCCAAGCACACTGTGGATATCTTTATCTACTCATTTGGAAAGTAGAGATAAAATCCTCCATATGAACCGTGAAATGAGGCTTACCTCACCCTGGTACCAACATTTTGCTGTGTAAGCCCAATACAGTGTTCTGTACTCTGGACACAGGTATAAATTGGGAGAGGAGTGGCTGGAATGCAGCCCTGCAGACAGGGACCTGGGGGTACTGGTCAGCAGCAGGCTCAGTCTGGGGCAGCAGCGTGCCCTGGCGTCCTGGGATGCATAAAACACAGCATGTCATATTCTATTCTATTCTATTCTATTCTATTCTATTCTATTCTATTCTATTCTATTCTATTCTTCTGCATTCCAAAGAATTTGAAATGTTGTCAAGGTAGTTTTAGAAGGCTACAAATTGTAGATGGTCTACTGTTACGTACACTGAGAAACTCAACACAACCTAAGTTTCACCTTCCAACTTAACTGTTTAAAAGTACTACAGTATTAATAAAAAGAGTCTACAAAGAATTAGGGAATTTCTATCATCTGTTAGTAACTGAGAAGTGAGTACTCCGGGAGACACATAAAGAAACTGATCTGGTATGTAAAGTATTAGTGTGTTTTATGTTATTAATTCAACCTAAATCATGGGCTACCTGCAGTGAACTTAATCAAAATAAGCTTATTCCTGTGTTTCCAAACAGATAAATACTCCTGCATACTGACACTGCTATGACTGATACAGGTCTACATGTCTTTTAATCTCATGAGGCTATTTTTCTACTGCAGGTTTTTGTCTGTAGGTTATTGTTTGGGTTTTTTAATGAACAAATGAAGCATTTTAACCCTAAGGAACAAAGCAGGTAGTGAGAGGCATACAAGAGGCTAGAGGATCTTTGCTACAGGTGCAAGTAAACTGCTCTTCTGTGTCCTCCCTCCTGGCAACAGTGAAGAACTTGACAACCTCTCATCATGGCATGTTTGGACCAAATGTGCAAATTTTGCCATATATGTCCATATCTGTGCTGGGTTTGATGAAGAGATGGTCCAAAAGAAACTACAGCTCAGGAGGCACAGATCCTCCTGCAGCAGCTTGTCATCTAGAAGGAGGTACTTTGGTACAGCAAATCTTTCCAGAACTTCAAAGGGACTTCTATAGGTTGACACAATTCTTGCTATCTTCTCAGATGAAACAAGGCTCACAGCAGCACTATAGTTAAATTTCTGCTATTTCAAAGGTAAAAAATAACATTCCTGAAGCAGGATATCCTCCTGGATGAGGATGCCCTACAGCAAAACATAAAAGCTTCCTTCTTACACTGAGCCCATGTAAAGCCCTTTCTCCCCCATGTGGGTGCCTCCTCATTCTGCAGGTGCTGAGTTCATCAAGACCCATCCAACAGCAAGGACAGGCAAAACTGATGAATTCAAGGGCCTGCAAATTTGCTCTTGTTTTGAGGGGATTTAAAATCAACAGAGTGTCATTCATATTTCTAATTACTACATTACTACCACTCACACCGGGAATGAGAAGATGGAATGGACAGATAGCCAAGAAGCTGTGAGGAAGTACACAGAGGATTTTGGCAGTCAAGCAGTGGAGAACTTTATCAACACTCTGCTTTCTTGGTCGATCTGGTGTCCATGGCCCATGTGTCCTCTGCCTCTGTCTAAAGCCTCCCTTGGAGGTGATCTATGTTCACAGGATGCCACAGAATCATAGAATACCCTGAGTTGGAAAGGACCCATAAAGATCACCAAAGTCCAACTCCTGGCCCCCTAAGAACCACACCATGTGCCTGAATGCATTGTTCAAAAGCTTCTTGAAATCTGGCAGGCTTGGTGCCATGACCACTCCCCTAGGGAGCCTGTTGCAGTGACCAACTGGCCTCTGGGTGAAGAAATTTTCCTTATGTCCAACCTAAATCTCCACTCACAGCTTCATGCCATTCCCCTGGGTTCTGTCGCTGGTCAGGAGAGAAGAAATCAGTGCCTGCCCCTCTGCTTCTCCTCATGAGGAACCTGTAGACTACTATGAGGTCTCCCCTCAGTCTCCTCTTCTCCAGGCTGAACAAGTTGAGTGACCTCTGCCACTGCATGTATGCTTTCCCCTCTAAGCCCTTCACCATCTTTGTAACCCTCCTTTGGACACTCTCTAAAGGCTTTTTATCTTTATTACATTGTGGTGTCCAAAACTGCACACAGGACTCAGGTTGAGTCCACACCAGCACAGAGCAGAGTGGGACAATCACCTCCTCCACCAGCTGGTGATGCTGTGCCTGATGCACTCCAGCACATGGTTGGCCCTCCTGGCTGCCAGGGCACAGTGCTGAATCATTCAACTTGCTGTCAACTAGGACTCACAGGTCCCTTTCCACAGTGCTGCTCTCCATTATGGCATGTGGCTTTCTTTCTCTGAGCACTTGCATGCAATGTGCCATGATCCTAGTCACACACCTGGTCCAAAGGCTGCGGATTTTCTTACCAGCACCTTGCAAACACAAAACACAATCCAAGTTAATAAAATATGCTTTTAATGTGGTTTGCCCTGAACATGTTAGACTTAAATATTTAAAGCTCTTTCTCAACGCAAGTAGCACCATGTTTATTATCATCTTTGCACCTTCTTTGTGGCTGCCCATCCTCTGTACCATACAATGACTTGTACTCCACTGTTGTAGCTGAATTGCAATGAATTGCTGCAGTGAAATTCTCTGGAGAAAAAAAGTTTCTCTTCAGTCTCTTTTTTATTCACCAGAGATTACTGTTTTGTGGCGTTGGGAAGGAATCCTTTGAAGCCGGCTGGATAAGAGTAAGTGATCTTCAGTCTCTTGGCAGGTTAAGGGGCATAAAAGCATCCTCCCTTGTCTGGCATTATTTCTTTAACTGCCTTTTCCGTGCCACTGCTGTGCGCAAGGCCTGCAGAATTAGGTCTTTGTTATTCAGGATGTTGTATTCTGCCAGCTGAACCAGACGGTCATAAGCCTTCTCAGTGTATTGAATTGAATATGTTGAATAAGGGGAACAACAGCCATAGAGATCAACTTTGCCATCTTCCATCTCTGATTCTGAACGCTTCTGACCTAGGAGGAAGGGATGAGAAATCACTTCTGAGAGATGGGAGTTACTCTGGGAGATGTCTCTCCACAGAGAGAGTTTGCAATCTAAATTACTCTTTTGGCTTTAATATTTTTTAAACAAATAATACTTATTCAAACTGACAGCTCAATCCCTGGCTCAGGTGGATATCAACTGCTTCACATGATGAGGGGAGAAAAAATGGTGATTATTTCTTACATGGGTCTCCACTGTAGTTCTAAACTGTACCCAAAACTTATATAGATACATCAGTTACCTGCAAACTAATTACCTGCAAACTAACTAGCCTAGGGATTGAAACAGCACAGCCCTGACATAAAATCTGACATGGTAAAAAAAGTAACTTCAAGCAACAGAGAGGTTTGATGTACTGAAATGGTACAACAGAGAAGGTCAAGAGTTGGAGTATTAAAAAAAGTAGCAAAAGCTTTAATAAGCTGTCCATGATGTCAACATTTTTTTTTTAACATGTTTGGTTACTTACCTGGTGCTTTGTATTTTTGGAAGGTATCATTGATTAGTGGGAAAAACAGCAGTACAGGTGCTCCTGGGGTCTCACCACCGTCAAAGAGGTAACACTCCTTCAGCTTTTTCCTGTCTTCTTCACTCAAGTCCACCCTGGGAAAAAGGATTCCCTGCTCAGAGCAGTACTTGCAGGTCTGGTCCAAAGCCTGGATCAAGGAACAGAACAGTACTAAGACTTGAATAGAATTTCAGGGCTCAGGATATCTTGGAGTCCAGGAACAAAGTGGACATTTGCCAAGCTTGTTATGTGAAAGCTCTGAAACTACTATTAGAAAGCACTGTGTCATTGGAAAGAACTGTGTCATTGGAAAGAAAGTTTTTGATTTTTCTGGGCCTCAGCACAATATAGTTGTATCATTCAAGAAAAACAAATGACAATGCATACAGCTTGTAAATGATGGATCACACTGCAGTGTTAAGCTAAAAATGCTAGTGGTTAAGACTTTTAGTAGGAGCAATATAGAAAGGACCTAAGTGTTAAAAAGAAGAGGATATAGAGACTGTTTCAATTCCTCTCACCTGTATCTGAGATCCTGCACTGTAATTCAAATGCAGGATGACATCCACCTTTCTCTCTGGTTTTAAAAGTGGCATGATGCTTGTATTGATGAAAAATCCAGTATCTACCAGAGACAGGAATTCATCTGATTGTGTCAGCTGGTTGGGAAATGTGTCTAACACAGTGTCTAAAAGGAAAGATTTTTTGTGCTGTAAATGCAATAGTGCAAAACTGGTTAGCCCTGGCCAATCCTAGCTGGCTGCTATCTTTGGGGAAGGGAGATTTGCCATATGCCCTCTCTTCTGCCCTCTCTACTCCAGCCACATGCAGTTTTGGACCTGCAGTAGCAACATTCATGACAGGGGTTTCTTGTGCCTCCCCACCAAGTGTGTCTTTTAACAAAGGAAGGGAAAACCACCAGCAGGACCTGGTGCGCCAGTCTCAGAAGATATGTGCCACCAGCAAACCGTTGGCATGTAGCTCAACCCATGCCATATTACAGCCTGTAGTATGATCAATCATAGATTGAATTAACAGTGATTCTGCCAAAACCTGGCCTCTAACCTTGGAGACTAGATTTAATATCAAATCTGGGAATTAGTTTTGTTCAGTTTATTTATTCTCTCCCCAGGCACACAGGTCTTCTGTCACCTTTCCATCTGCGGAAGTGTGTGTTCTCCAGGTAGTCATTATGTATCTGGAAGCCCTTTAGGAAGTTGTGCTCCTGGGCAATGCAGAGGCGGTCGGTGAGAACACTTCGGAGTGCGCTGCTGAGGGGACCAGCGGGGGTGAACAGGCGAGTCTGCAGCTCGTGCAGCTTCAGTGGTAGGAGAGGTTCCTCCTCTGCACAGGGAAAGGCTGTTAAATTCTACCTGCTTAGATCAAGGTCATGCCTCAAGAAGTCAAGGTAAGTAAAAACCTAGTATTTTCTCTATTTAAGATGCTTAGGATGAAAAAGATCAACAAGAACAAGTGACCAAACAAAACAGAAAATAAGAAGCTACTCCTACTAGCGAAATACCATTTCCTAACACAGCCCAAACTTGGATAAAAAGCCCAAGACCAAGTATCAGGCAGCAATAAAAATCAGCTCCAGATGTACACACATTTGGGGAACAGACTGAATGTAGACTTTGGAAAAGCACACCTGTTGTGCTTCTTTGTATTACCATAGCTCCTACTTAACGTAGTCATTTTACTTTGGTAATAACTTACAGATCAATCTTATTATTTCTGAACACTGTAATCCTCTACCAACATCAGTGTTGAGTCCTCAGAGATGACAGGACTGGAGATTTTTTAATTATTCAGTTGTGCTTTTCAGTATGAGACATCTAACATTAACTCTATCTAACAATAAATATACAGTGAGGAAGAAGTATGATCATTTACCTATATTGTCAATTTGGTCCCGGGTCCACCTGTGCCAGAAATCTTCTGATGAATGGGACAAATTCCAGATATATAACACATTCAGTGAAAATAAACTACTCCACATGCCTGTAAAAGGAAAAAGCTCTCTAACTCAAATATTCACACAACATGAATCTCAAAACTGTTATCATGAGATGAAATTTGTGAAGCTTATGCTTTTCCTTAGTTTGTTTTGGTGGATGATATGTCATGTTGGGGTTTTTTTGGCTTCTGCTTTTTAAACCTTATTTTTGGTATCTAGTTTTTGTCTGGAGATCTTTTGTGAATTAATATGATTTAAGGAACTTGTATTTTCAGAAAAAAACTCCAAATATCCTGGAGCTTCTATGGGAAGAAAGGATGAAAGTTTACAATCTGAGAGATTTGACAGGGAATTATATAGATAAAGGCCTAAATATGACATGATATTACAACCTCTACATTTGTAGGATTTCTTTTTTGAGAATAAGCCCATTAATACATCAAAGGATCAGTTTTGACCATGCATTTTTGAGCTAAAGAAGCAATTTCTTTGCTTATCCCTTAGGGCACAAATGCTCACATTTTTTTGGGTTCAGGGAGCGCAAATGTATGCACATCCAGCATAGGCTGAGGCTAAAATAGTACAATGTCTCCTTTCTGCTAAGTGGAGCGGCAAGTGAAAGAGAAGTTTGCATCTCAAATCAGGCACAAGTTGACAGCTTGTCTCTTTGTCTGGAAAACACATAGCCACACTCCATTTCAGTCAACAGCAAAAATGCTTCAAATATGGCTATGCTGTTTTCCTCCCAGGCTTGCTGGGGCAATATGGAAACTGGAGCCAGTGACATGGGGCCAGAAGACTCTGAAGAGCAGTGGAGGGCTGGCATGCTCAAACACACCCTGATGCAGTGGAGAAACAGCATGAAGGCTAATGTAAAAATGTCTGTAGGGAGCACACAAAATACTGACTTCCTGTGAGACAGCCAAGAGGCTCTGAAGTTTACTCTTCTGGAGTAGCATAAGCAGAACTGTGGATTCCCAGGGATTATTGTTGGACTGGAAGCACTGCTATAGTTTTATTCAAAACTAGCTTTACAAATGTGAATAATTATTTGTCTCTCACTTTGAATTTTCTGGGGGGTTTTTTACTGCAAACTGAATCCATTACAGTAAGTGTTAATTCTGCAATGAATATTTATTCTCTCTGGTGAGACTGTCCTGTTACTCATACACCAATGCTTTATTAGTGCTTAGTTTATATAGCTCACAATTAAAAACCCAAACCAATACCAACAAAAACATAAATAATAAAATAATTTGATATTTTTAATAGCTTACCTTCTAAGAAGCAGATCCTGGATTCAGGGACCTTCTTCATCAATCGGCCCATGAAGAACTCACTGCCAAAATCCTCAGCACGAACAAAAACTCCATATTTTTGCAATCCCACCTCATATGGGGTGAACTCCACCCATTCTGTGAAAAAGAATACAAAGAAGAGAAAAATGTTTTACTGCAGCCCCTTAGCTCTAGGTAAAAATAATGTTGCTATCATGGAAATGCAAGGAGTTAAGAATCAACATAATTTTTGCAGCTAAATCTAATATTTCAGACCAATAGTAATGAGTTATAAGCATGGTACAAATGAAAAGTCATGAACAAGAAAAGGCTTTGGAGTATTTCAGACTCAGAAATAGACAGTCAAACTTTTACCTGACCATAAGGACATTGTACAAAAACACATCAGCTGAGGTTCTGACCTTTATATGCGAGAGGGGTTTTTGGGCTATCTAAAAAGACTGTCCCGGGATTTACCTCCTTAAAGACAAACGTCTCTTACAAGTCTCATAATTACCTTTGAAATCCAGAGTGCTATAGTTGTTCTTGACATTGACTGCAGTATAGATAGGAAGTGGGTTCTGACCACAATCAACAGCCCGTTGCTGATCGGAGAGTCTGTGGTTGTCTTTCTGTGATTCCAGAAATATGATTACACTGAGACAAAAGTGAGCATGGGAACATTGCATCTAAGCTTGTAGGGCAGAAAATCATCTGCCTCTAATGCATATTGTGTGCTAGTTTTATATTCTAGAAATTCTAGAAATACCCATAGGCATACAATGCTTCTTGAACTCTGGCAGGCTTGGTGCCATGACCACTCCCCTGAGGAGTCTCTTCCAGTGCCCAACCACTCTCTGGGTGAAGAACTTTTTCCTGTTGTCCAACCTAAACCTCCCTTGACACAGCTTCAGGCCCTTCCCTCAGGTCCTGTCACTGGTAGCCAGAGAGATCAGTGCCTGATGATACATTAGGATGAAAATGGAAGAAAATAATGAAGAGCAGAAAGCAATACTTTTGGTATAAAACATCTTAATGCATTACACATATGTCTGCAGGCCCATTTGTTAACACCTCTCACGGACATTAAGATAATGTGTGCACTTTTGTGACTTCTAAATAAGTAACTTGCGGAATATGGAAAAAATAATAAATTATATTTTTTCAAAATGTTAATTTTGGAGTTTTTCAGAAAAACTTACCCAAAATCTCACAAGCAAGAATGTTGATTTCCACCATGGGTGGATATCTAAAAGACTGGCGCCAAACATTTTGGAAATGGCTGTACATTTACATACACACAGTCTGGTAACAAACTGCTTCTCTCAGAACAAACAGAAAAAATATCTTCTCCAGAAATAAATTTGTGGAAAATTGTAAACCACTGTAAATGCTGCTTTATGACATACTGTACCCCATCATGCAACAAAGATTCCAGGACAAGCCCCCAGAGATCTATAAAAGACGTTTTGCGGCCCTCTCTTTTCCGTTGGCACAGCTGCTTTTTGTAATACTTCAGGTACTCCAAGGAAAGGGAATTTATTTTGCATTTTGTCATATGTTTTCGAGCCTCACTGATTTGCTTGTCGAGATCCTTTTGTGACCAGTCAGCATCTCTGTACAAGTTTGACATGGTCCTAAGAAGAGGAAATAAATATTGAAGAGGGAGAATAGCACACCAAGGTTTGAAGTAGGCAATAGCTTCATTTTATGATTCTATTTTTAAATTCCTGATTTGAAGTTAAGTAAAGATATCCTGTCTTCAGTTTCCTAAGAAACTATCATGTCCTCTTTGACATCACAGTCATTATCCCTGGCTTGAGCAATCTTCCCTAAGCTGTTCTTAGAAAAACACTTTTCATGTTGTTGCAAATTATGTGACTTTCCCCCAGGAAAAGACTTTAATCCATTCAATTTTGGAGAAGATCCAAAAAATAGAACTACTGAGAAGATAATATAGGTAGACTACTGCATGTCAGCCCCAGCCTACTTCAGAACATTCATGTCATCAGGAAGATGCGCTGGCGAGTCCTACTTACCATGTAGTACCAGACAAGCCAGTCAGGTATGTGGCACAGTCCAAGACATTGAGTTTCCTGAGCCCCTGCAGACTGCCATACAGTGCGGTCAAGGATCTCATCCCTCCTCCTGTAGTCATGATGGCCACCACTGGGGTCTGTGCAACACAGGGACAGAAATGCCTGCTGTCAGACAGTAAGTTGCAGCTGATGGTGACACTCAGCAGAGGACACCACCACACTTGCCCAGACACAGACTTCTTTCTAAATGATTTCTACTGAAACTTAAGCTGCCATTTATTTTATAGAGGAGAACAGGAATAAAAGCAATGGCAATTTTTTCTCAGATATCTGACACTTGTCTCCAATGTGTTCAACACAGAAGTTTGGCAAAAAATACCCCTAAACAAAACCAAACAAAAATGCATTAATTCAAACCAAAAGAGACAGCAAGAGAGAAAAAAGACCAGTTGAAAAGGCAGGAGTTCAAAAAAATCTCACAGGTTGAAGAGAGGAGGAACGATTATCAGCAAGGATAACAATCATAGGGTAAAGACTTTGGAAGAAGCCATTTCTATACGCACTGTCTGGCTTGCAATGAAGGTGTAGCAGGAGAAGGGTTAAAATCACCATAGCAACTGCAAAGGACACAAACAGCAGGGCAAATTTAGATGTATGGGGCAGTACTGGAGGTGTACAAAAGTTTTAAGATGAGTAAAGACCCGGAAAAAAATTAACTGTTAAGAAAAAGAGGTCATATGCTATTATGCCTTAACTGCTAAGCGCTTGTCAGAGGTTTTGATTGTTTGCCCTACAGACCTCATGGTCCAGAAGATCATGTTCCAGCTGCAGGACTTTCTTCAGAGCAGGAGCAACATAATTCTGCCTTTTGCGTAGGAAGTCTTGCTCCTGCATGCAGAGGTCAAATCCTAAACGCACATCAAGGTAGTCTGGGCTGGAGCAGAGATCAGGAAAAAAGAATATTCCATTTTATTGTTGGTAGACAAGCTCAGAGTTTCCAATACAATAAAATTAACCAGATACACAAAGTACCACATTTACAGGAGGAGCCTTTCCTACACATCCAAGCAAGTATACAATGCTGCATGAAAGAATAGTAGAAAAAGGGACTGCTAAATTTCTAAGCAGCTATCAAAAGGAAACCTAAGGAAAGATATTCCTGCAGCTAGTTTCTGCGACATGTGCTGCCTGGATTCTCTTATATTATAGCCTGCACTGAGAGTTGCAGGAAAAAATTTGCATTTGAATTATGCAGAAAAGTTTACCTACTTCATGATCAAAAGTGCCAGGTGGTCAGCTGCACTCTTGCACAGTGTCAAAGAGAATGTCAAAGACTGTGCGGATCCAGAGAAAAGAGCAATGAGGCTAGTGAAGGGACTCGAGCACAAGTGCTGTGAGGAGAGGCTGAGAGAGCTGGGGTTGTTTAGCCTGGAGAAGAGGAAGCTCAAGGGAGGCCTTATTACCCTCTACAACTCCCTGAAAGGAGGTTGTAGTCAGGTGGGGGTTGGTCTCTTCTCCCAGGCAACCAGCAGTAGGACAAGAGGGCACAGACTCAAGCTCTGCCAGGGGAGGTTTAGGTTGAATATTAGGAAGAGATTTTTTTACAGAGAGAATTATCAGGCATTGGAATGGGCTGCCCAGGGAGGTGGTGGATTCACCATCCCCAGAGGTTTTCAAGATGAGACTGGATGTGGCACTTAGTGCCATGGTCTAGTAATGACAGTAGGGTTGAACTTGATGATCTTTCAGGTCTCTTCCAACCTGGTTGGTTCTATGATTCTATGATCTGCATGCATTACACTACACTATATAGAGTCGCTTCCAGTTCATGTGAATGCCGTATCACTTCATCACACAACCTACTGTGAGTGCCTCCTCCCCAGTAAAGAGCCAAGGGTGAGATGTGTTCAGCTAAGGAGAAGTTAACCTCCAAGGCTGGCCAAGTTTCTTACCAGTCTTCTGCCTTCACATATAAACCAAATCCCTTATCCTGGAAAGTAAGAAGGTAAACACGTAAGTATAACAACCCACTTTAGGACTTTTGACCTGCAGCCCCAGGAGGAATTTTAGCTTGTGCCATCCTAGAAATGCGGGTACAAATTGACAGATCTGACTAATCCAGCAATGCAGGTGAATTGACTGCAGTGTTGTAGTGAAAGGGAAGGTGTTCAGTAATTTCTAATGTTTTCTAGTAAATGTGACATCTGAGGATAACTGCTGTTTACAGAGGAAAATAATAATAATGTATGCCTTACCCACCTCTATTAACCTCTCTTAGGCAGCAAGGCAGGCTGCAGCCACACTACTATTCCACATAGCAGCATTTGCTTTTGCCTTTCTGTGGTTTATACCCCACAACGGCCATAATTCTTTCATTATATATGGATTTTTTTGTTTTTAAAACGGGAGTATAAAAGTGCTTTGCAAAGCACAGTCAGCATCAGCAATAGAATGGCACTGCCTCAGTCTGTTCAGGCACTCCACTGGTGTGTGAGAAGGGGAGAAGTAAGATCAGAATGGACTAACAATATTGTTGCTTGGGTATCGTTGGGTATTCGCACATCCATTCAAACAGAACAAGGCACAGCCTGGCCTTATTGCCTGAAGACCTACCACTATTAGATTGTGGCATTTTTGTCTGCAGGCTTTCATTGTCCAAAAGTACTCTGGTAATGACCATGTGGATGCAGACTTCCACATTCAGGTTTTTCAGTCTCTCCCACAAAGCAGCAGGCACTCACCTCAGCTAAGACCATTTTTTCTCCACTTGGAATGGAATGAAGTTCCATGTTTGGTGAGCACTGAAAAAGTACAAATACATCCAAGTTTATATTGTAAGGAATGTTATTTTTTGTTCACAATGCAAATTAATGCTACTATTTATGGTGCCTATTACTTTACATGCCATTATTATGTTTTATAAAGTTCAGTTGTAACATACTAAGGAAGGAGGTCGTTTCTTCCCTGGTAGCATAACATCCAGCGTTGGCTGCTTGTATCTGGCATAGTGGAATTTGGCAGGAGAGGAAGAACTGAAGACCAGATCAGATCCCAGTGTAATGTCTTGGGTGCCCTCATAAGAGCCTTGCACTTTAAAGAAGAATTCTTTCTCTAAGGATGTAACACAAAAGAAGACACAGAGTAGTTTTCTCATTAAAACTGAAAACAAAGGTTTTTACAGAGGCTATCACCAGGCTGTTCTCATATTTTGGATAGGCTGATTTGTTGATTGCTGGTTTTTTTCATTCTTACATTAAGCTAATTGCCTTCATTTTATTATCACATCAGTTAAAAATAGCTGATTGAGAAATGACCTCACTTGATAAAGATTTCTTCTCCTTTTTCTTCTTCTCAACCACCTGAACTTCTAAGCAGCAGATTTTGCGAGACTGTAAGAGATATGAACAATAAAATACCTCATGGCAGGGAATTTTAAAGTCTGAGATTCTGTTTTCTAGTCTAAATGGGACACAACCAAGGTGAAGTGGGGGTGCAGCATGGACGAACAGGGCTTGAAGAAGGGAGAAGGTAAGGGCAATATATAGGGAATAACAGCACTTCCAGGATCCCAAAAGAGATGCAAAGAACTGATTAAAACAAAAATAATGAGGAAGAAAAGCTAATCAATGAACAAATGTCATGGCTGGAAAGTCCCTGTGTAAAAAGCACAGTTATGAAAACAGGAAATGACGTGTGCATGGGACAGGGCAAACCCTCTGACTTTGGCAATACCAGAATTTGGGAGGAGGGATGTCTAAGGCAGAATTCATTGCTGCACTGATTTCTCAGAGGAAAACCACTTCAATATGTTGCCTTTGCAACAGGTAAAGGGATGCTGGAGTGGGGGATTTCCCTACTGTTTCAACTACAGCCTCTCCAGAGGTGCCATCCACAAGGATGTGCCATGATGAAGTGGGAAATGGCAGTGTTTCAACGCTGGCTTTGCTCAGTCAAAGGGTATGTTGACCTGATGACTGTGAGTCAAGTGAAACAAGTGTGGCAACAGGACAAGAAAGATAATGAAATACAACACTCACAACTAGTACTCCATTAGTAATGATGGTTTCAGGAGGGCCTGAACTAGGAAACAGAAAGAAAAATACATTTATAATAACTCATTAAAATTACAGTGTAATTCATGAGCCACACCCTTCTCCTGATTTTCCTCTTGCTTATTTTTAGCTGCATATTGGATTTGAAAGAAGAACTACAGGAGACTTGTGGAATAAGTTTCCTTATTCTACTCTGTCAAAGCATTGGCATCTACAGTCCTGGAGCTCAGAAAAAAACACCCAAAGGTACTGTGAGCCAAACTGTGTAGTGCTTTTATGCTGAGGCCCAAGCTGAGGCCACAGATGGTTTCATGGAATCCATCTTTAAAAAAATTAGAGTTCGTTGGAGGATGGGACAATAAGGGCTCTAGGTCAGAAATCCAGTCCATTATTCCATGTTGTATTTTGAAGGAAGGTGAAGCCCCCTGCTATCTCAAACAGAAAAGCATAACAAAACAGCAGTATTCTGGTCTTAAATAATATTCATCACACTAAACAAAAAAAAGTTTGTAGGGTGTTTTCCCTGTCTGCTTGAAGTTCATAGGAGGTCACTCTGGCATGCACCAATTTGTCACACAGCTCATAGACCAGATTCCTTTCAAAACCATGTTCATCAACAGCATCATCAAGGAATGATGCACTCTGGACAATTAGACAAAATTATTTCATGCCTCTGATTTGCTGTTTCTTTTTGCTGCAGGTTATGTTGCATTCATGTTTACTCACATATTGTCCAAGGCAAATCCCACCTCTAGCTCTTCTTGTCTCTGGAAAACAAAGAAAGGAAATGGTTTTGGCACTAGTCTATTGGCAGTTCTCATAATGCAAGTTCTCACTCTCACAATACAGGTATACATGCACTATTTGTGACTGGCAGAGAATTTAAAATAGAGGCACCCACCACCTTACAGCTGTGTGTCTTGAGCCTCAAGATTCTTTATTGATAGGAAGTTTCTGGATGGCTGTGATAGCAGTTTTTAACAAAGAAAGTATTTGGCTTGCCTGCTCCTGCTGGAACAAAAGGGACAGACCCAAGCAGAGATGCTGTCTTATTCTGAGTCTGCAGGCAAAGCAAAAGGGGGCTCTGCTGAAGTCTTTCTGGTCTAAGGAGGGGAAACGGTGACATGCAGAAAGGGACCTAGGGGTGCTGGTTGACAGCGGCTCAATATGAGCTAATAATAGTGTGCTCAGGTGGCCAAGAAGCCTAACAGCATCTTGGTGAGCAGAACTAGGGAAGCGACCATCCCCAGTCATTCAGCCATCATGGAGGTGTTTAAGAGGCATCTGGACCTCGCACTAGAAGATACAGTTTAGGGTTTAGGGATTACAGTGGAGTGCAAGGTTAATGGTTGGACTTGATGATCTTAAAGGTCTCTTCCAACCCTGATGATTCTAGGATTCTATGCAAAGAAGCTGTGGAAGAGGACAACCACTCTGTCTGGCAGCATGCTGAGGGCTTTGGAGGAGAGGTAAATCTAACATCAAGGCCTAGTCTGTGGAGTGGTGGAGAAGAGCATCGTCCATATGGGGAAGAAAGCACCACAGAAGGAAAACAAAGGTGGGGACAGAAAGGATGGTGAACTGAGAAGGGAGATCATGCTGTAGGTTACTTAGTTGCTCAAATATTGAAGTAAAGACACCAAGAAGTAAGTAGTATAGGCTTGAAGAATATGATCTCTAACTGCTGTATTTGTGCAAACACAGTAACACAAGGCTTGCATATGGCACCTGTAGCCACTCAGACAGTGATTGGCTGGGTTACAACTTGCCAAAGTTTAAATTTTACCAAGGGCTAGTAGAAGGCAAATTACCGCTCCTCTGGTATTTTGGGGAGAAGGGAATTGTTACATAAGGCATTTAAAGATAATGAACTGCAGGGTGGAGTTTGGGTGTGTGTAGGTAAAATGGTTCCTCAACTTAATGGTGCATGATAGATGTACAAGAGACTGGGATGGAACAGGAAAAGGAGAGTGATAGACAGAACATACAGGGAGGTGGGATGTGCAACTTTCAGTCTCCCTGGACAGTCAAGATAGGAGCATTTCTTGTTGCCAAGCCATGTTGTTGGCATGACTTAGACACCTTATTTAACACCCATATCACAGTCCATAATTAGCAAGTAGTCACTTAGTTCTGATCACAGAGTTATTACTGCATAATTACTTGGTTAAGTAATAACTTATACAAAAGCATCAGGTACTGGTGTGGACACCCTCCTTGAATCTCAGTGGAGGCAGGCTCAGCAAAGTGACAATTTTACAAAGACGCCTGAAGTTTATGAGCCTCTGTGTCAAGTAACAAATTCTTCAGTGTGCCTACAGATCCAGGTGTGAAGAGGTTTTCCCATATCAGAGTGGAAAACAACTTCCTTTTATGTGGCTGTGTAGCCCATACACAAGAAGGAAAAAATATTTTACAAATAACATTTTAGACAGAAAAGCAGGCAAACACTTTCCTGCCAGCATATTCTGTTTCTTATTTCAGACCTCACCTGTGAATCACACTTGAAGTGCATGAAAACTTCCTCTCCTAGGGAAAGTTTGGCTATATCAAAGTACACTGTGAAGAGGTGGTCATCTTGAGTGACTATGTCCTTATCATAAAGCGCCAGCTCCAGCACATTCTGGAATAGTAAGGGAAGGACTTTAGAAATGTGTGAGGTTTCATTCGAAGCAGGAGATCCTGGGAACAACTGTTTTAGTCAGCTGTTTTGAGAAGTGGGAGAACATAAAGAAAAAGAATAGGAAGGGAAGGAAGTGGAGAGGAAATCTACTCCATATTGGCATGCATCTATGAGGTGGAATAAGAAAAATCACAGACATCTCAAATGTTATATTCTACCCATGGCTGAGAGAGACAATCATCTTTCATGGCTTGGAAAATCATCATAAGTAGATGTGTTATTCTCACATCTTTCTGCATCTTTCCTTGCCTCCTGAGAAAATTGCTTATGTCCCCTTGCTAAAGGATGAAACCTGGCAGTTGCTCCCTAGATCACAGTTACCAGGGAATTCCCAGTTCAGTACCTTGACACGACTCTGGATTCTGAAGTAGAAGGTTTCATTCCAGACTGGATCTTTGCAATTCTTGATGGCTTTAGTCTGAAATTTGACAGTCGAAGCAGTTGGCAGCCACAGGCTCACATAGCAATCAGTCTGGCTTACTGCATATTAAAAAAACACAAGCACATCTAAAATGAGGACTTGCTCTAGAAGAAAGGATGAATTGGATGGCATGAAGTTTTGCTTTCAAAGAGAGGCACTATGACACATAGAGGCATATTTGCCCAGCATAAACATTACAATTTAGGTAATAGGAATGGAGGAAAAAGAAGAGGGACATGATTCTTCTCTGAATAAATGTGATTAGAGATGTAATAAATTCATTAAAACCAAAGGGTTTTCTCCTGTGTCATCAAGCAATCACTTTTGCCCAGTGTAAAACAACTCAGGACAAATGCAGCAAGGGTTAAGGAAACAAAGTGATAGCTTCTAGTTTAGCCAAACAGAATATTTAAAAAAAAAAAGGAAGCACAAAACAGAAAAAAAACCCTTCGTGTTTTCTGCATAAGTAAAGCTACAATCTTCTATTATATTTTAGTTGCAGACCATCATAAAAGAACCTACAAAATGTAACACCTGATCAGTTCTTTTTGGGGAAAGCAGGCAAACAGGGAATTGGGGTACGGTAATTTGGGTTATTTAGCATTGAGAAAGCTTTGAATGCCAGCTAAATTTACCATAAGGCTATTCAATTTTCAGTATTTACTCCATTATCCCAACCATTGTTTGTTCTTTGTTACATAAATATGCTCCAGAGGAAAACACAGGAGAGCTTTCCACATTTCTTGCTTTCAACAAACTGCAGAGCTTTCCTTGCTCCTTTTGGGGACGCAGAGAAATAGCTACAAGCACAGCTGTGACCCTATAGCAGAACAAGGGCTGATGCAAAGAAGAGCAACACACTATGTTCATTGCTGGAATCAGCATGCCAATTAGAGAACTTTCTCCATCCATGGAAGAAATCTAGGAAGCACTTTTTTTTGGAGTAGGACTAGCTAGTACCCCATGGATGTGAAGGGACCCCACAGAGCACTACAGATACTTACAGACATCTGCCTGGTGGATGTTTCTTGCTCGTATGACCCTTATAGTCAGTAAGTAACACAGGGATGATTCTATCTGCAGGGAAAAAACCCAAACATACAAAAGACAGGAATGAATGCTAAAGACAGATAGTACATTTAGAAGACAGAACTGATCAAGTGAGATAAACACCCAACTCGTGAACAACTTATCTGATTTTTTTATGTGACTATGAAATGGACAATACATTTATTTACCTGCTAATATCTAAGTCAAGTACTAGACTGAAAGACTTTACTACTTCTATAGCATGATATGAGGATTCAAGTTATTAGAGAATTTGCTTCTTATCTAAAATCTAGCTGCAGAAAGTGCCAAGACTCAGAGCCAGTTTGGGAGATTTACTTTTTAAATTTTGAAGGTAGAAAATGAAAACATGACTTAGATTTTTTGCAAGTGATAAAATTATCATTGTGGTAACTGCCCACCTATCTAGTCATTACACATATAGTCTCCTGAACTACAAGATATGATTTTCTCATATTCCTGCTCTTTTAAAAGTACAGTACTCTCCAGATGTAAATGCAGACCTCTGATCCCCGAACTGATTTTAAGGTCCAAGGAAGAGATTGCTGCTTTGCAGCTCTACCTACCATACTACTCACTATGCATATGTTTTTCATTTACAGGGACATAACTGCCTTCTTGAGCTAAGGTCACCTCTAACTTTTTCTTGTGAGAAGTTTCTCTCTAGTTTTGGACCCTGTAAACTCTTCATGTCTGAAGTTTCTTTGCACTGTTTTGCAAAGAGTGTTTTACATCTTATAAGAAACTCTTGTTTATTCCCTTTGGCCTCCCTCTTTCAAAATTAGCACATGTCTCTTCAGCTGTACAGCAGGTCACCAGGTGTGCAAATCAAGGATGTTAAACCACTACTAAGAGTCCAAAGGGTAGCTGTGGGTTAGACCGTCAAGGACACATATTCATGTCTAAAACCTAACTCCTAAGGCACAGAAATGAGGCAGGTACAGAAAGTGTTCAGCAATTACGGAGCCAATAACTGGTGTTGCCAGTGGCTGGCTTTGGAGAAGGCAATTCCTAGAAGGGCTTAACTCAGTTTCATGGATCAAGTCCCCTGGAGCCACCTTCATGGCATATGGTGGTCACAAAGTGCCAAGAAGGGAGTGAAGATTGAACAAAATACTCAAGCATGTTGATATGCCCTGTCATTACCAGGGAGCCTTGGCTTAGACAACACAGAGCTATAAATAACTAATGGCCCAAAATCCCATCTGTGTTGTGAGTTTTGCCTAAAAGTCTTGAGATGTTTGGTGTGTTCTTCCAAACATGCTGTGACCCCTGAAGTGTAGAGAGTTGCATTTTAGGGTGTCTTTTCTCATCTCTGGGTTTTCCGCTCAACTAATCAACAGAAAGGGTTAGCTGTTCCTTAAACTGTAAGCACAACACCTGTTGCTCTGCAACCTAACAGCACAAAATGGAATGAGGGAGAGTTCCTAATTATTACTAAATGGCTCAAACTAGAGGAAAACAAATATTTTCTAGTACATCTAGTCCTCTCATTTCCTAAAGAAAAGATTTTATGTCTGAAGACTCCTGGAAAACTATTAGTTTTTCATAGAGGTCAGAAGAAGGATTAATTCAGAAAATCAGGTGTTGAAAATCCACTTCAAGATTCTGCCATACCCTTTGTAAGAACAAATGACACAATTTCCCAGCTATTGCTATCTACATGGGCAGTAAATTTGCCCTTGTGCTTTAGCAAGACATATGTAGAGAAAGCCTATTCAAACCCATACATTTAAAGATACTAGTCTTGTTAAAACAGAGCTTGTTTTCCATGTGCCAAGGACAGTGCCATGTGCACTAGGACTTTAACATGAAGCAAGACTTTGTAAATAGAGTGATCAAAATGATAAACAGGACAGTGTTTCATGGAGGGAGCTGGATTGGTTACAGTAGCTAATTAGACTGTTTGGCAGACTCTGAACTCTATCTGTTTTCACCCAGACTCCACCCAGAAGGAAAGTCCCTTTTACAGTTTTCTTTTTAAATTCTCCTTTGCAGTACCTTTGTAAGAGAAGTGCACTGTTCCCCATCAGGATTCAGCTGCATAGTTCCGTCTCCTAGCTGAGAGGTTTGAGTGATCAGCTCCTGCAACAAGAAGGGCCAGTGTTATCCCTGGAAAAAACATCCTGTCTCTTAAAAGCAATCCTCATTGGGAATTGAGAACTGGCTGTAGAGCCTTGGCAGGTACAGGAGTTTTCTGTGGTGCCCAGTGCCACTGCCTGTGCTGAGGTTGCCCCAGTAAGCCTAAGCAGAGGCGTAGCAGACAGGTAAGGTCCACCCTTTGCATGACACATGGGGAGGGGAAGTAGCTCCTGGCCCTGGCTGTTAAAGGAACAGCAAATGTGTCTTCCATAAATATACCCTATCATTAATCTTTCACCTTGAAGTACACTTCCATGTTATTTAATACTTATATATCATGTCTCTGAAATTAAGAAACCCCTAAATATTCAAAATTCTCCTTTTGTAAATAAGTGCTTCCTCTCCAAGTAGTTTTCAATTCCTTCCTATAGTTTACTACAATTTTAAAGGTTTCGGTATTGAATTCTTGAGGCATTGACTTTCTTCATCCTGTGCAGAGTAATTGGAGTGAATAGCATGTCAAGAAAGTAGTATAACCATTTGAGATCCCAGATGCCTTGCTTTGCTGTGCACTCTTCTTACCTGAGACAAACAGCCATCTTGCTCCATTGTGGTCCCAGTCACATACACGTCCAGTGTTATCCGTGGCAATGCAATTTCACATCTTCCAGCTCCACAGACACCAATAGTTCAAATGTCTCATATGCAGGTGAGCAACTATGTTATAAACTGACTCAGAGCCCCACCTCTGCCTGGTTTCTTAAAGCCAGTTACTCCCCTCCCATTTTCTTATGGTAGGAAGCTGAATCCTGCGGTCAAATAAGGAGGAAAAAAATACCTTTGCCTATATAGTAGGTGGAAGTATGGTGCTTGAGTCACTTCGCTCCATACTGGCCAATGGCAGGTTTATAACTAATGGTAAGAGAAGGATGCCCTTTTATCTGAGTCCTGAACTTTCCACTTAGCAAGACCTCAAAGCCTACAGAAATGCCAGCTCTGTAATAAGATACAGCAACAGTACATAAATTGAATTTAGGTTATCTGTGATAGTAAGCAGATAGTATAAAACAGTTAATTAAAAAAAAAAGAGAGAGAGATGCAACACTATTGCTCTCAGACTAAACTGGTTCTTGCAAAAACCACTTTAAGGCTTTCTGAACTGCATGCCCCTACAATCCCAGGTCTAGGCATGTAGAGCAGACACACTCATATGGTGGTTTATATCTACTCAGCTTTCATCCAGCAGGGCTGGGTCTCTCCTCACGTCATTATATTCCTTCCTTTTTCTTTTTTTTTT
>NW_008667765.1:0-10309 GCF_000695815.1 Acanthisitta chloris
ACAATAACAATTATAAAAATAGGAAAATGCAGCAGCAGCAGCATAGGCCCTCAGCATCCTCGGGCACCTCATTGGCACCAAGTCCTGGCTTTGCAAATAAGCAAGACTGAGTTTCTTGGGGCTGCCTTGGCAAGAGAAACCCTGCTGCTGTTCAGGTGGAGCTGGATTCATACAGTCCTCTCAGTCCCACCAGATGGAATTACTTTATTAACAAAATACATAACAGGCAGAGGCTCAGAGCTGGTGATAGGGTGAAGGAGGAGGCAGAGTGAGGACTCTGGTGAGAGGAAGCACAGGGAGAAGGAGGTGTGTGAGCCCCAGCCTGGCTGCTGGGGACCTGGCATTAAAACCAGAACATGATTGATGCAACCCTTGGAGGCTCTGGCTCAGCTCAGGCTGAAGAGATTCACAGTCAGTGCCGAGAGCAATGTTAAATGCTGAAGCCCTTGCATGGCCCTGCCAGCTCAGCAAGAGTCAGGACCAAGGATCCTGTGAGTTCAGCTCCTCACCCACAGCCCTCGAGGTGACCCCAAGTCAAAACAGCAACCTCGTGTACACCCACCCAAGGACGTCACGACAACTGGCCAACATCAACACAGACACTTTCAGTGAGGGTTTTTTTTTTTTTTAAATACATTTATTAACCAATGTTAACACATTAAATGACTCTATATATTGCTAGTCAGAGCAGCTTACAAAATGCCAGAATGCATCATAAACTGGACAGCCACAATGAATAATTACAATGTGCATAGTGGCTAAGCTCAACACTTTAATATAGCTTTATGATTTGCAGAAAAATTAATTTTAAATCATTATTCCTAAAACAATCAATTGTAATTTTACCTAAAACTTATACAAAACCAGGCCACAATCTTTTTTTTTTTTGTTGTTTTGTTTTTTTTTTTCTTTAAAACACACAGTTTTCACGCTGTAGTAACTTGGAAATGTGCAACCGTGTCAACAGAGACAAAAAAGCCAAAGTAACACGAATCTTACTTTCATGCAGCTATCAGTTAAATATTACATATTCTGGAATGATTTTACACCAAAAATATTTCCACAATAACTTGCTTTCATAGGGGTGGATCGAAGTTTTGGAACTCGTAAAGTAATCGAACAAGATTGATTTTTAGTTGTGAAGTGTTTTACAGTCACAACACAGAGGCGACAAAAGTTAATTACACATTTATCAGGCAATAATGTAGCTGTGGTAATACAAGTTACCATCTACTTACTAATATTTTTCCAATCAACTTACCACTTAATTTCTGCAACATATTGGGCATTATTTGGCGGTAACTAGTCAATTAACTTATATCACCACTGTAAGTAAAAAAGGTCAGGATTTCAGTGGTAGTTCACAGAAGTCTTAGTTATATTTTTGTCTTTAAAATGACCCTGACAAATCCTAGAGAAAACTTTTTTTAAAAGGCTTTCCTCCTGATTCTTCAGCTTCCATCGTTCCATCATGTAATTGCTTTCAATAAATATCAAAGATCTAAATAAATATTTACAAATTATTCCTCTAACTTCTCAAAAAATAGCTGGATGATTAATGGGCATATGACTCAGTCTAAGACCAATCTTTGAAAGAAACTAAAATGCAGAGACACTTTAAAAGAAAAGCTATTTAAGTAAGCTTTACATCTATTTAAAAAATTGTCTCTGAACATGGATGCAATTCATATATCTATATATAAAACAAACAAAAAGAAAATAATTTTTCAACTATCGATCCATTCCTATTGGTAATGCTTCTTAATCCAGACATTCCGCAAAATACAGACTTTTTACAAATCACGGCATCTTTAATACAAGAAAATTAACATGCATTATTCTTCATTCTGAGTACAGTGATGGAGCTCATTATTAGGCAATGACCCATTACTACAAACATAACGGCTTCTGTGAAACTTAAGTGCTTTTTCTCCTTTTATTATCAAGTTACGATGGACCAGGTGACACCAGATCATAGGCAGTCAAATGATGTTGGATTGGGGAGGCTGAAGGGGGGAGTGATAAAGTAATTTGTATGCCTCATAATTCCGAGTATGAATAAAAGTAGTTGGGTTTTTTTTTTTAGGGGTTTTTTTTTTTTTTTTGGCTTTTCTTATTCTTGTTACAAGCACTCATGTTAGGACAAAGATGAAATGTGCAAACTTCAAAATTTAAATATTCATTTATCTCTAAGATCCAGCTCAGTAAAAGATTACCCCAGTTCCCTGTGATTTTAAACTACAAGATCAAAGCTAATATTTTGTTATAAAAGTTATATATTGAAAAGAAATAATGAAAATAAAACACAGTTGGGAAATATTTAAGAAAAAATATGCAGGACTAGCACCTGCTGTGTCAACCCTGTTCCCTAAATTCAATCATGTACCCACTGGTATAACCAATAGATAATGCCTTTAAACAGTAAAATTAAGCTGAACAAAACCAGCTCAACAAGGTTAAGAAATAAATGTTACATCAAGGTAGTATGCTTCGTTTTTCTGAAACAGTTCTGTACTTCTTACATTCAGATCTAGTTTTTAAATGTTCCTTTTGTTAAACTTGCATCGTTTTTTTTGTTTTTAGATCTGCTGTTTTTAAAGATTAAAACCTCTGTAAAACCTAAAAATGTTTTAAAATTTGCTGAAAATGCAACAAATCCTCTAGTTTAAAATTATTGAAAGTAACCTGCTCCCAGAGATGCTCAATTTATTTCGCCGACAAAATTTTGGAGGAGCATTAAAACAGAAGACTGAAATTACTGTGCAAAATTTCTTTTACGAAAAGTGTTTAAAGGCTGGTGCAAAATGGGAAGCAAATTCGAAACAATTTTGGCTTCTTGGAAACAAAAACCGCTGTGTCTGAGAATAGCAATCATCTTGGTGGTGTTCTAGGGGAGGAAGAACTCTTTCATCTTTTTCTGCGGCAGGTGCGTTTGTGTTCGGCATGCCAGTGCTCCTGCTGACACTTGATGGAGCAGTAGGAGGTGTTCCAGCAGCAGTGGTACATGGCCTCCTCTTCACAGTTGTAGCACTGCAGAGAACAAATGAGATGGAATTACCACCCTGGCAGGATCCCTCCTTAGCAGCACACCAGCATTCTTACCTGTCCATGGATGCACCAACACATGCAGAGCTATGAGTCTCTTTTATTCATGCTTGGGGCATCCAGAGGCAGGAGGACATTTTTCACATGGGCTGAGTGAAGCAGCAATCTTTGGCAAATCTGCACAATGCTTCTGTATTTCCCAGAGCCTGGATTATTGCTTTTGAAAAAAAAAACCATCTCTCATTTAAGAAAACTCACCTCACAGGATGCTGGGCTGACATTTTTCAGCCACACAGTGCATTTACCCTACATTTGTGTAATAACACCTTGATCTATGTCTTAAAAGCTGCAATCCATTGGCAGGCACTTCTGGCACGAACAGGTTCTGCATGAGCTGAAAAATTGGTGGCTTTGAGGTTTCTTTACAAGTCTGACCTGTCCAGATGTTGCTAGGGAATATCCTTTCGGGCTCTAAAAAAATCTCAAAAGTCACAACAATTACATCCAAGGAGACAAGAATAATTCCTTACCAAGTGGTTTGTTACAGCCCATTTAGGGCAGGTCTGTAAGGAGGCTGCTGTCACTGGGGTTTGCTGACTGCCAGACAGCACTGCCATCTCCTGAAAACAAAACCTCGTGCTACATCAGTGCAGCTGAGAAGATCAAGAAAGTGCCTGTTCCTCCAAGTATTCCAGAAACCAGAGGAGGCCTGTGGTACACAGGATGGCTACGTGGGCTCGTGCCCCTTGTCATGCCTGCCAGGATGGCACAAAGCTCCTGAAAGATGCCACACAGCCCACAATTTATGCAGAATTACTTGGTTCTAGGGAGTGCTGCAGCAAAGAGGATTTCTACATTGGAACACACAGACACCCCCAGCTTTCTGGTAACTGGAAGAGCTACTTGGAAAATAACCCTGTGGCCTCTGAGGAACTAAAACCAGGAATGCAACATGCTGGCCAACACTGCAGGAGGTAATCAAGGCAGTACAGCACCCAGACAGGCAATGTGCCCTGCCTTTGGGCAGTGCTGCACCTCTTAAGGGAGCAGTGCAAAAGCACAAACTATCATTCTGCCAAAATTCAGTGAAGTAGGATGGCATTGCTGCTAAAGGTATCATTTATACTCTGCATCCACGACAGCTAGGCTCTGACTTCAGATTTGTCTTTCTGAATTTGGTCTGTTCAAAACCAGAGTAGCCTTAGGAATCCAGTCTGAAAAGCTTATTGCATGATGGGGAGCAGAGGGAGGGATATCATGCAGTCTGTGCAGGCTGCTATCAAACCACACACTAACACACATCTTACTTTTTATGTCCCGTCTAGCTACAGGATTGTTAATAAAACAGAGAGTTATGAAGAAAACAAACCAAACTGCCTTAAACCAAACCACAAGAACCAGCCTACTGACAGACAGATCCAGGAAAGCTGACATTTACACTGGCTGAACTGAGAGCCACTTGTTTACATCAGCAAGCAAGGGGCAGTCCTAAATGCATGAGAAGGGAACCTCTCCATTTTCCTTTTGTAATTTAGCTCCTGGGAAGCTTATTTGTAGAAATGTCTACAAAGGAGTGTCCTCTTGAGAGCTGTTTTCCTGGTTTTTCATGTTGCTGGCTGCCCACCAGCCTGTGGGAACCATTAGGATCATCTGCTGGAAAGGTGCAGGGAACAGCTGTGTCTCTCCATTACATACAACATGGGCCTCAGCCCAGAGACCAGCTTCACATCTGCTTGCTTGGAGAGATCAAAAAAAGCTGAGACAGGAGAGGACAACTGATCTGTGGGACCTGCACTTCCCTTTACACATGCTGGCCATCAGTGTGGGATGTAAACCTCTGCTTACAAAAGGAAAATAGTGTCATCTGTGCTGGTACCAGCACACGTGGCACAGGAGGCAAACTGCCAGCTGGCCTCAGGCTTCCTCTTTCCTTTGTGTTTTCCCCTTTCTAAATATTACCAATCACTTGGGGTTTTGTTTCAGACAGTACAGATCACAGACAATGCTCATTCACTTGAAAACCACCTGTTGCAAGTTAGAATAAATATACATGTAAATAAATCTGAAAGAAACAGTGTTTCTGTTTTAGTTTCTCACAGTTCTTTTATTTGTGTATAAGCCTCATTTAAATTGGTGCATAGGTATTTTCTATAGATAGCTTTTAACTTCTATCAAGACTGGCACTCCAGCCTGTATTCTGGAGGCCACTGAGCTGCATAATCTCATGATCATTATCCCTGCCATTACATTTCTTCTTTTATTTGCTATTTACTTGAGGTATCTGCTTGAAACCCAAATTTTCTGGAGGTATAAAATAAAACTGGGGAGTGTGAGCAGTTAGAAAAACAGACAGTGTTGCTTTTAACTATGCATTAGTCTCCTGTGGGCTGGGAGCACATCTTCTCATGTCTCTATATACCACCAACAAAATGATCCCTTCATCCAGAGTGGAGTTTTTTTTTTTAAGTATGAGAAAAAGACAAATATAGAGTGAATAATAGCAGCTGTATTCCCAAGCCTAGATATCTGCATTATGTGAAACCAGAGGTCTCTGCTTCTAATTCAAAAGCAAAGCCACCAAAACTCATTTAGTATGTGTGTTAATTACACGAGATTTTGGTAAGGAGGTATCATCATAATAGCAGCATACAAGTGCAGAACTACACACCAGGGACTGTCATTAGTACCACCGAAGGAAAAACCACTGGGGAGTTGTGTAATTGGACCAACTCCAGCTGCCTGAGGCTGTGTGTTGGCAGGCAGATCCATCAGCCTGAATGCAAAGGTGTTTATCCTTACCCTCCCTCTCCTGCCACATGCAAACCAGCTGCCTGTATGATGCCTTCATTTAAGGTGGTGATTGACAGAGAGTTCGAGGCCACAGAAATAAGCAAGGCTGTCAAATACTCTTTCTATCTTTGATTGTCTTGCTCAGTAAGAGGCTTTATGCACATGATAATAAAATGCAGTGATGTGGTACCAGGGCACTCTCTAATTAGGCTGAAGAATACAATAAAAGCATGTTGGAGCAGATGAGAGTAAGTCTCATCAGACTCTTTTGTAAATTCTGCCTCCAAAAAGCAGCTAGAACTGAGTCCAGGCTCACAAGTTACTCAAGTTACTGTGCCCAAGTTACTGCACATCAGGTGAATGGTGGCAACAGTTCTAGAATCACAGAATTCAACATGTGTAGAACATAGAACAGTTCACATGTGTGTTCTTGACTTTTGACAGAAGAGAGCTAATTTGACATCTTCTATAGTAGGCAAAGGCAATCCAATTTCCCTCTCCAGTGCCACGGGAGAGCACGTGCAAGCAGACACCAGCAGCTGGCAACACACTGAACACCTAACTTGATCGAGACAGAGACATAAATAACTTCTCTGGTCCACAAAGACAGGTAGACAGGGAGGAATTTTCCCTTCGACAAAGACCCAAGCACTGCACCATCGTAATGTCCACAGTAAAAAATCTCTATGAGTAACAGAAATAAAGACTCTACAGGAGCTTTAGCGTTTGAAGTAATTCTTCCCTTTACAAAAACTGAACTCGTAACTGTGACAGTCACCGACTGTCTCGCCTGAGTTCACATTCCACTCTTCTCCAGGGCAGTTTTCCCTGCAGGGTAAGCACAGGGAGTCCTGAGGCTGGGGAGCAGAGCCAGCCCCTCGGGCTGGGGGCAGCAGGGTGGCTGTGCTCACCGAGCCTCCGCTCCTTCCCAGCCCCACCTGCCACAGCCAAGAGTGACTTCCTGAAAGATGGCTTTCGTTCCCACCTTCAGTGAAAATTAACAAAGAGACAGCAAAGTCTGTGAGCGTGCTGAGCTCCTCAGTGCAGCTCTTTCCACCTGGATCACCTGCCGCGTTCCAGTAATGCCGCACGGCCACGGCCACGTGGGAGAACACACTTCTGGCTTGAGAAGAAATCACAAGACACAACCCAAACAAAAACAGGGAAAAGTTTGTGGCATGTAACACAATGGAAAGCTAGATGTCTATTTTCACTTTTCTAAAGGGTATGCAAACATGTTTTCCGTAGTCGATGCTGCAGATTTGGGCTTAAGGACTGAACAGGGGAGAGATACGTATTTCAGAATGTCATGTCTTAAAATACAAAAGAATATCAAACAGCTGCAGAAAAAGGCCAAAAGGGTATAACTACCAGCCTTATTAGCAGGGGAATCCAAATGGATGCAGCCAGATATTGTACCCTCTGGGGTCTCAAGATCAAAGGAATGTGAACATAATGCAAAACATGTCTTAGATGGAATAAAGCTGCATTTAGAAAAAAATATTTGATACTAACATCTGATTGGACTTGAGAAGATGGTGCTGTTAACACTTAATAATTAAGATGGAAAGTAATCAGAACATCAAGTTGAAATTTAGTGAAAATTTCAAAGTAGTAATATGAAGTAGGATGCCTTAAAGCTGAAAGACAATTTAGTGAAAATTTCAAAGTTGTAATCTGAAGTAGGATGCCTTAAAGCTGAAAGAGCAGTGAAAGAGTGGTGCAATTAAAAGCAAGGAAGAAATCACCTTCAATTGGCCTGCAGTATTTATTATGCATTTCCATTTATCCTCTTGTGATAAATTTTTGACACTTACCCACTGCTTTTTCTTGGTCTGGGAAATCAGTTGCTTGTGCTGGCCTGCTAGTTTCTTAATTTCTTCTAAAAATTCTTCTTTGCACTTCTCCTTTACCTGCTTACATTTTCTGTCCATCTCTCCTTGTGCATTGGCCACAGCTTTATTTACAGCCTGCCTTTTCTCTTCTTCCATCTCTGTACGTAGCTGCCATAAGAAAGTCAGCAAAACAAGTCAAGGGACAGTGACTGGAATAAAGGTGTCTTCTTTAAACCCCTATTACTGATGTGGGTGGAGACCACATAATCAGAGATTTCTCATATTTAGAAAACAAAAAGTGCTTTTTCAGAGTGATAACAAAATAAGAAACGTTCAAAATAAAAATCTCATCGTATTTCTATCCTGCTAGGCATCTATTAAAACAGCTAAGTTATATTTTGTCAATGATCAGTTTACAAATTTATGAATTTATCTTAGAAAAAGATTTTGTCTTTTCTAAATCTATAACTGTATATAAACCTACAGTAAGGGCACAATGGAAAATACAAAATAGAACATCCTTAAATTCAACAAGAGGTACCTTCTAGTATTCATTGTCAGTGAGGTTCCTTTGCCATTCCTCAGGTGTCTAAAAGTTTGGTGTCTTAATCCAACAGGATTAACAGTTAAACTCCCTAGGTTTGTTCCACAGTCCTTCATCCAGAAGGAAATATATCTTGTCTTAAATCAGGTACTTAAGAGAGGTCAGGCAAATCATCCTCTAAATTGTCCTGCTCTCTCCAGACAAAGGTGACCAGGTCAGGCTTAGACATTGAATTTTAAACAGTTATTATTAGATAAGAAAATTCAAACAAATTTCAGTGACCCTATTTAATCTTTAGGTCAGAAGATTGACAAAAGAAGAATTATTTATGAATAGCAGTTAAACAATGCCATTGTTTAGAATCACACTTGACAACAGAGACAAAGGCTTTGGAAACAGGTACTCGTGAATGAACAATGACTTTCAGTTTTGGATTATAAACTGATTTCACTGGACAAGAATCAAAAAAAGCAGGAGTTTTCTGTTCAAAGTAAGGTCTGTTGGTATAGAAACGGTCTAAAAAGCAATAATGGTAACTATTTTTATGTGGTCTCTTTGGAAAATGTTTTTTCTTATTTTCTTAAGGGTGGTTGTTACAAAAATAGAAAACAATGCAAAAAAAATCCACACCTCCTCTCCTCAAACCAGAATGTAGGTGGTGTTCGACTAGTGTTACCTTTTCTACTGCCTCTCGCACAACTCTCTCAGTTTCTCTTTTGTGATCAGCTTTCATCCTGTCCTTGAAATCATTGAAGATTTTGGTGTATTTGTCATGGCACATGTTCTGACACACTCCATCATTACTGGTCTGGGTGCTCCGATGCAGCATTTTTGGAGAAGAGGCACTTAACTTCTTAGTCTGAGTTGAGACTGAAACTTTTTCAATGGGCTGAGGCATTGTGGGAATTTCCTGGCTTGAACTTACTGCTTCAGTTTCAGGTTCTGGCTCCTAGAGAGGAAGAACATACTTGTAAATCCAGATATCAAAACAGAACAATATTCAATTCCCCCTGAAGAAAAAATGTTACATGACTAATGACAGCACAATTAATGTGAAAGGTGTCTGTTGAAGACCTTTAGTGCTAATGGGATCCCTGAGGAAAACCAACATGACAGTGGGTCAGACTTTTCTGACTTCAGCTGGGAGCAAAAGGAGGCACACATATGGCATCAGTATGCCACACTCACCAGCCTCACTTCCCCAAAAGTATGACAAAGGCGAGAGACTATGCTGAATCACTGCAGATCCCTTGGGATTACTAAAAGTTTGCTATAGTTCTGGGGTTTACCCCATGCTGTCTGAAGAGACTGTAGCTGCATGGCCAAGGTGCCTGAATTGTTTTGGCAAACTCTGGGCTTACCCTGGCCCAACAGGCTCCACTGGAGTCTGTAATATTCCACTGATTCCATAGAACTGCTGCAAAGATTGATTAGTACTTCAAAGGTACTTTGAAGATGAAAGGCTAATGAGCGTCTACGTCTTGCTTCCAATAATATTGAACTAGACTTGGATGACCACAGAAGCTTTATATAATTACACAATTATCCAGAAAGAAGTCATAGGTACTGTAGTATACTGTACTGAATTCAGCTGCTTGTGTTATTACACTGTAAAACCAATTGCTCCTGCTCTTTAGAACAGATCGAAGTTATATTCCTGAAAGCTCTTATTGATATTTGAAGTGTCTGAAGACACTAATGACAATTTTTATTTTTTTAAACCTAGATGCTGGAAAGCTCATTTAACACTGTAGAGACAAAGCACACAGTCCTTTTAACACCAGACTTGCTCAGGCCTGGACTTGGTGCCTGTTTGTGTGACCAGGTGCTGCTCACACCAATCAAAAGGCTGACTGTGTATTCCCTTTTGCAATTAATTCCTCTCTAAGAGGTCACTGGGATTGATTTCTGGATCACTGACTCAACATAAGCAGAGCTAAGATGGCAAAAGTTAAGACCTAAATATATGAAGCAAATTACAGCATTCGCTTGACAGAAAAGAAAATAAAAATGACGAGACATTCTAAACTGTCGTCTCCCTATGTTGCTGTGCTGGTTTGAGCTGGAGTAGAGTTAACTTTCTTCACAGAGGCTA
>NW_008667765.1:10695-20426 GCF_000695815.1 Acanthisitta chloris
AACTGTCTTTATCTCAACCCATGAGTTTTTGTAGCTTTTACCCTTTTAATTCGCTCCCCCATCCCGTTGGTGGGGGAGTGTGTGAGAGGCTGTTGGTTCTTGGCTGCTGCTGGGGTTAAACCATGACAGTCGTACTCAAACACAGTTCACACAGACTGTGTCACTAACTCTACCAAGGCAGGTATTGCAGCCCCAGTGCCCAGCACTGAGCGATTTTCCTTAGCACTAACTGCTCTGACCAAGGCCAAGGACAGCAATCGTCAATTGGGAGAGAGGTTACTGCGCCCCCTCGTGTACACGCGCGATAATGCAGCCCTGGCCACCCCATCCTTTGCAAGGAGGAAAAACAAGGAAATTCCAGAGACAAAGGTGGATATGATATTTCATAAACTTAATACTCTCGATCGGGCAAAATATCTACTAATTCCTGCTATTTAAAGACTTACAAACTAGCCTGAATTTGTCACTAAAAAAATGTTGTAAGCTGACTTGATTTCTCCACAATACGGAATATTCCCACGGAACGCAAGTGGCTTGTGTATGGAAGGCACAACTATGTTTGTTAGCACAGGTGGCCAAGCTATGGGGCTGGAACTTTCAAGATTAGTACTGTAAAATCAGAAAAAGGTGACTGAAATTGAAGGAGTGTCTATTAAAATTTTGGGCTTTTTGTACTTTGCTGCCTCTACAAACATGGTAATTGAGGTTACTTACTTCTTTCTTGAGTTCCACACTCTGGTTACGTCGTCCTTTCTTTGCTCTCGGCTCCTGAGTAACCTTCAGCTGTGAACATTAAGAAAAGCATATTGAATCACTCCAACAAACGGTTCATGTAAGTGACATTCATTGAAACATGACCAATGTGCCTCTTATTTGTGGTTATTTGCAATTATTTAATGTATCAAATATAAAGCTGAAGACTGTTCTTAAATGAAAAGTGCACACAGTAAACTTTCCACATTGTCACTGATGACTATGATTGCAGGAAGGAACAAAATTCATGAACAAGTTCTAACATTCCATATGCATTTGCTAAAATACTCTTAACCTTTCTTCATTTCACACATGAGTTCAAACACTTGTTTTCGGGAATATTTCTGCTATCAGTGACCCACAATTAAGCATCAGGTCTTGTCAGAAGCCAGAAAACAGCAATAATTATAAAGAGAATGTGAATACATAAATATGGTGAGAGTATCCAGACTTGCCTGTAACTGGAGGTGTACTGAACTTCATGGTTTAGAATAAAAGTCAATCTCCCAATAGAAACAAGGGTGAGATCTAAGTGGATGCTGATTATCTTACAATTCTTGTAGAAAAGTCCTTACTCCTGCCTTTGAAGCATACAGTACTAGCTAGAGTTAGTGACAGGATACTGCAGACTACACAGAACACTGAGTTGAATGGCTAATCTTATGTTCCTGTGTCTGGGAAATCAGTGAAATAAGTATAAGCATTAACCAAATGAAAGATGAACAGTGGGGATGGAACAGAATATATGTAAATGGACACTTCAGACTCTACGACACTTCTGAAAAAAACTGGGAAAATGCCACTGTTATCTTTTATTTGTGATCATTTAAATGTTTCATGACATGGTGTTGCATACAAGACATCAAATAAAGGGGGGACAAAGGGTTAGCTAAGCAAACCAATCCTAAAACCACTTTGATAAGGAGCATCCCCTTAACACAACATGCAGTTTTATATGCTTTAAGTTTTAAGCTCCAAACTGGGTGATAGCCCTGTTTGACCAAAGTACAAAGGAAGAGGGTCAAAACATGCCAATTTTTTAAAATCCAGACTCAGAGAGAGGATAATGGTTTTAAATAAGGAAAGGTGTTGCCAAGAAAAGGGCTGCCAAAAATACAGAGAAGCATCCTGCAAGCTATGAAAATCTTACTGCCGAGTCAGTAATAGGAAATACATAACACCCTCCTGGACAATGAATGACTAGTAAGGTTCAGCTGTAATAAGGGAATTTCCATATGGAAATGCAAAGTTTTGTATCTTGGCTTGTTTGTGATCTTTGCCCTTGTTGAAGCAATATAATTTTTCATGTGTTGCAGAATTATTTTTAATTACTTGAATCAGTTGCTAGTCACATGGTCCTCAAGTGTCCTGTTTGCACCTAACTTTAGTTGGACCTGCTGAAAAAGTCGTGGCTGGTGTTACACAGAGATCTGACTGCAGAGTACAGTCCAAAGTGAATACACTCCAGCTGTGAAAAGGCTGAACAGCTACAGGGCTGTCTCTTGATGGGACTCCAAGAAGGCAGCGTTGCAGTCTATCTGATATCCATGACATTTAACTAGAACATTCCTATTTAACTTTAGTAATCTTGATCTGTCTCATCAAGGTGCTATAAGTGACAAAGATTTCGAAATTTCCCAGAGGTCATCCAAGAAACTGAGGAAAGAAGAAAATCTATATTCTTGCTGTTACTGAGCTAAAAGAAAAATACACCTTTGAACCCTCTTGTCATCACAAACCTGCAGACAGAGCACGAGGTTAATTGAATAGTAGATTAATTAAAAATATGTCATTTTTGTACCCTTTAATAAACTGCCCTGACTGCTAACGTTGTCGCAGTATTCACCTGCTCATTGCTGGTGGAAGAGATACTTGACTCTGCCTCCTCTTCCCCTTTATCCTCATTCTTTGATTTCCAGAATCTGCCCTCACGAAGGAAACGCTGATGCAGTTCCAGCTCATCACAGGCCTTCTTCCAGCCCATACTGCGCTTCACGTGCAGCCGATGGATGTTAACTGTGATATCTTGGATGTTTTCAGAGGGGATCCAGGCCCTTTTGAATACACAGCACAGACAGGTTCAGAAACATTAAATACAGATGAAGGATCTTTGACCTGAGAAACTGACTTCAAAAGCAGTTTTTCACAATGGCCTATCGCTGACAATTCCTTATTACTCAGATTTTTTTTTTTTCAATATTCTACACATTTGAAAAAGAATGGACTGCATACTGCTAGACATTTTTGTTATCATAAATACTCATTAGCTGTGGGTGCTGTGGCTGAAAGTCTCTCATTTTTGATGAGCCACAAACCTCCCCCAGCACCAACAGCAGTCACATGTCCTACCTGCTCTCTTGTTAAACACCCTGAGGCAGACACATCTCTACTGAAGGTTCATATGCTAATCCAATTTAGCTCTTGACCTCTTTGCTAAAACTGTCAAGGAATGTAGGAACTTACCCCCTTGAATAGAGACATTTTGTAGTTTGGGCCCTTGTCTATTTGGACAAAACTTTCATGGGGACTGCCATGCTCTTTCGGACTGAATTCATGACAGTGACTTGATTCCAAAGTTACTTTGTCCTCTTAGATATATTCAGACAGTCCTCACAGAGTTAGATGGGCAGCTCTTGACATTTTGAAAGGTAATACTAACCATGAAGCAACATTGGACACTAAAGAAAAAGAGTCACTGCCACGCAAATCTGCCTAACAGAGTAAATACTATAACAAATTAAATTCTTGAGGACAGATTCTCAGTTCTTGCAATATAAATTTGATTTCACTGCAGTCAAAGAAACCATACCAATTTACACCAACCAAGAATTTGGCCTTTTGTCCAAGTCCAGCACAGTAACTAAGCAATGGCACTCTAGTTAAATGTACTTTGCCTCTTGTATCAACACACACTTAAGAAGTTGCAAGTGCCTCATCCCACATGTGTCACATTACTTTATTAAGTAGTTTGAAACTGTGTGAACTTAAAGCCAAAAATACTAGTGAGATAAACTGTATTTGCAAACAAATTCAAGGTAAACAACTCTGTGATCGAGACACAAATAAAGATTCTTTACCCACTTTATGACTATTAGAAGGTCTTGGTAGTTCATATAACAAGTGAAAGCATGTTATATACTGTGCAAGTTAAACTAAGAGCAATTTAAATAAATGGTCTCATAAAACAGCTCATTACTGAGCTGTCTAGGCCCTTCTGGGATGCACCAAAATATACCACCTTCCCAACAACCATGAATTACTTTGCAAACATCTCCTCTCCTCACATTATGGGTATATAAATAAAACACATCAGTGCATCCACTGGAGTAACACTATCATAAGCCTCCCCAAATGCTGAACAACTGACTGGAAATGGAAGTAAAAGCTGATCTCTAAGAGTGAAGTTTTCGATGTAAAGAGTGATTCTCTGAAATTGCAAACTGGCTCACAGCAGGAGCTTTGTCAATGTTCTAGCAGTGAGACACAAACATTTGTGATGTACATTATGCTACTAAAACACAGAATTGCAGTGTGTCTGCTCAGATGAGAAATTGTACAAAGTCAATACTGCTGGTAGTAAGAGCACCTTTCTGTCCAATTTCCACCTTGGCCTGGATTAGCAGGCTGCTACTGATTTGAAGAAACAGTTGAAATTCACTTGCTGTCTTTAATTAAAATGGCATTAAGTAACATCCCTATGGCAACTGTGGAAAGGTCTCTGAGCCATTTGGATGTGTTAGACTGAGCTTTAGATTTTCTGAAATAATTATGGCAAAGTATTCAGTCTTTCTAATGTTGTCAACTGGCTGAGCCAGAATGTACAACATGATAGATGAGATAAATTCTTTCTTTCTGTAGAAAGCAGCACATGGAATTAATAAATTACCTTTGGTGGTGATGGCCAAAAAAGCGAACATCAACTTGATTGTCCTCCTTCTGCATGACTTTCGCTGGCCAAAACCCAAAGCCTTTCATTTTGGCCCAAACCAACTCATGATTGGGTATCTGGAAAAAAAATAATATTGTATTTGTCATTGGATATGAAGTATTATATTGACATCTCCCACAAATATTTTGCTGGAATACTATGCTAGTATCTAAAAAATATGGTTGCTGTTTATAGCTAGTACTATTTTAATTATCCTCTTACAATACATATTTCCCTGTTAGATATATTGCTTAGATCAAAGTGAAAAAAACAACCCATCAGTCTGAAAAGGGTATAACTGTGCATTGAAAACAGAGATCTTAACCAGCCTGAACATTAAACCTGTCTTTATAGCTTCATTCAGGAGCAAAGTTTGATTTCTGTAAGCTCCTTATTTTCTTGTGAAACCGTTTTAACTGGCTGATATCCAAGTTTTATAACCTATATTGTTACGGCTTTGAACTTCAATCAACACTTCACTTGTGTAAAATATCTAGGCTTACAGAGTCTTCACCATGCTTTTGAAACAAGCCCACTGAAACGGAATATTCAACGCATTAATGACACCAAAACTGCAGGCTTTCATACAGGAAAGCAAACAAATAAAAATCTGTGTCAGCAACATACACAAGGATAGCAGAACCAATTGTCAGGTCGTGCATTTGACAAATAGAAACAGTTCTTGCAAAGCTGCAGTTCATCCAGCTGAAAAACAAAAAAAAGGTAAATAAGTCAAAAAAAATCCTATTTATGTGACTTCAGTAGTATTCCTCTCTCTTAAGTAGTAAATATTTCAGCCCTGATTGCTAATTTGGTGAGGTTACTTCTGTCCATGCAAACTAGAGGTGTGAAACCAAGGTGGGCTGTGAGAGGATGAAAGACAAGCTGCAGAAATCTTATTCACATTTCAGAAAACGAAGGCAGAGGGAGGAGACTAATTGACATATTAATGATCTGTTATAGAAAAGGTGCAAAAGGTTAGTTCTTAAAATTCATCAAATATTTAAAGTACATTCTGAAAGAAGTAATTCAACCGTACAAAAAGAGAGAGTGTGACAGATCCCCATCTTTATTTTTTGGTCTCCTCTGAATGTTGAGAAATGTTTCAATGCCAATAACAGAATTTAGTAGGAATCTCACCTCAGGTTCAATTTCTCTGAGTAAGTACAATTATTTCTAGTCCAACTATGCATTACTCGATTACTTCCAAAACTAAAATTTGGAAGTATATCACTCCTTTTAAAATTATAGTCCAGTTGCAAAAAACCCACAACAACAACAAAAAAAAAAAACACAACAAAAAAGACAAAGGAATTCTGAATCAGTTGTTAGTTTGGAGAAAGTTTGTAATAAATTCACACCCTTTTTATTTTTGCAATATGAAGAATAATTTTCTAAGATTCTGAAATGAAAATCAAGTATCTTGAAGACATCTTGGTTACTTGGTAGTACTTACTTCGTGACACGTGTCTTTGTAAAGCATCCTCGCTATGTCAGCCTGTTCACTGTCCGCTGCAAATTAAAAATAGATGGTATGAACAATCACAGTATGATCACAGAGCTCACCAAGACTTGCAGCTGTCATTGCTGTAACTTTCATGCTATTAATGTCGTGCTTGAGAATACAAAACATAATTTAGTCACTTGGACAGCCCTTCCATTTAAACTTTTCTAAGAATCAGTTCAATATTTGTTTCCTGTTTCATATTTATAAGGAAAAATACTGCTTTTACACTGAACAATACAAGTGCACATCTGAGGAGCAGCAGCAGGGAGACATGGATGTAGTTTCTTTCTCTGCTAGCATCTTAACAACACACTGCAGTTGTCCTAAAACATGGCCCTGCTATCACCACTGGGAACACAAGTATCTCTGTTCTGAGTAATGCTTCACAGACTGATAATCACTATGTGTTTCCCTTTACACCTCTGTATTCCTCTAGTAACATATTCACATATCTCCCTACCAAACACAGTGTGAATCTCCTGATGCTGCTAACGGACTGGTCCCATCCTCCTCCCAGTTTCCCTGATGGGGTCCATGTGTGCAGGGGAGAACCACATCCCTCCTGAAATGATGGTTCTGGAGAACCTTGTTATTGGGCCTGGCTATAGCTTCTGGAGACTGGTAGTGTTTTCCAACTTCCCATCAGTCACTTACTACCTTCTCAGTGGCTGGCAGCTTCTCTGTTGGTTGTACCTCCACACACTGCACCATCAGCACACTTTTAGTGTGGATGGAGCTATATTTATTGTCACAATAAGACAGTCCCCAAAAGTAAGAGAAATATGTGTTTATAGTTGGTGTTTTTGCTGGCACAGCACATCAGAGATCAAACCTCTTTCCACCCAATATACAACACATGTATATTGGCAAAAATCTGCAGTATAGACTGATTTAGGATTTAGGCTGCAGAAGAAACAGGATGACAACGGTGCAAATTACCACTAAGAAGTTTAGCCAGGGAGGATGAAAATAGTCCTGCCAGTAGGCAGTCAAGGAAAGACCCTGCAAACTTCTCTTGCAGCTTACTTTGATTTTTAAGGGCTCTCAAATGACCTCGTTCACACTTAAGACTTTCTAATACCAAATTCAATCCTGAACCTGTGAGTCTCCTACAAATAAAGATAAATCAAACAAGGCAAGCAGTAAATGTCATATTTTACCTCCATAGAAAATCACTGTGTTGTGTAGAAGCAGCTGAGCATCTGCTTTGAACTCCTCATAACTTCTGTACTTTCCTTCATTTACTTTCTACACAAAAGAAAACACAGGACTGTGAAAAAAGTGTTAAAGTGCTGTACTTATTTTATGCAAAAAGGCTTTCACAGAAATCTCCATTATGCAACACAGATCAGACACTGCCTTTCCTGCATGCAGAAGGAACACTTACAACTCTTTGACATGGTTTGTTAATACCTGAGCATTGGCTGTGTTGGTTCCTTTATGCAATGCCCAGAAGTAAAATAGATTCTTTAATATTTAACCAAGTTCAAAAAAGAATCTCTTGGTTATAACAGGGTAAATGTGAAGCAGCTTCAGCATAAGGTGTGGCAAAGAACATTTGTCCAAATTAAAATATCTTCCCTAGGGTAAAGATTTTGTACCTTAAAATACCAGCTAGTTTCAAATTAATGTTGACTGCCTTTAAACTTCCAGGATCTTCACTAGACAGTCAGTGTTTTCTGATAAAAGCTGATGGTCATAGTCTTCCAAACTCATAACAAATGCCTACATGGAGCCCTGCAATTCATTTTCCTAGTGTGCTGGTTTTGGCTTGGGGAGTTTTCTGGCTTTTACCCTTCCAGTTCTCTTGCTGATCTTACTGGTGGGGAAGTGAGCAAGCAGCTGTGCAGTCCTTGTTTGCTGGGTGGGGTTAAACCATGACACCTAGTATGGTCTTTTGTCTGATAAAGAATCCAGTGTTTTCAGTTGTGCTCTGTCAAAAACACCTATGAGAATTCCAATTATCAAACACCATCAGTTTATAGGATGCTATCAAGGCCAAAAGACCTTTTGTGGAAGCCAGAGAAGGTGACAGAGTGAAAGGAAGGCCTGACCTATTTTCATGCACAACCAGTGTTGCCAGTTCTTCAAGCCAGGCAGTAGTGCTGGTCTCCAAAACTGTCAGTGAAGCTATTGTTTATTCATGTGTTTCAATAATAAAACAAAAGCTTTTCACATCTATGGTTGTCAAAAGCAAGATATACCACAGCACTGCACAGTAATACAATTGCAGCAATGAGTGAAGATGAATATGCTGTTCAATTTGGTCATGTGCAGTTGATTTATATGAGTCATGATCAGGCCTTTGGTTCAGAAAAAAGGGACAACATATTAACCAGTACTTTATTTTGGAACAATTAATGCAAACCAGATATTTTGAGTGAGTCTTGTTTTTCATGATCAACAAAACGATTGGTTCTTTATGAATCACTTAGATGTTTATAGAGTTGACACCTACACAAGGGCACAATGACTGAAATTGGAATATGGTCAGAGTCCTTGGGCCAGATATGCAAACACAGGCATTTGAATCCACATCCAGTGATTTAGCCAAAAGGTACTTTCTTTGAAGATTTTACCTACCTACAGCTCCTAGTAAAACCTTAGTACAAAAGGAATTGAGGATACTCTATGTCTGAAAACTAGGCACCACTTGAAATGGTTTTACTCAGTTACCTATTTACGAGGAAAAGTCTGAAATGTTAAGCTCTCATATCCAATGCTGGATACAGTACTGAAATGCTGATCACAAAGAGAATTAAAAAGGATTAGTACTTTAGTCCTAAAGACTTTTTAGTCCTTCACTGCTAAAAGACACCATAAACAGTGCAGAAGTTAGAAAGCAAGTCACTCTACCTCCTGTATGGTAGGAACATCAACAGCTGAGTGCACCAGCCTTCGATACATTGGGTGTTTGTTGTCCTTCCCTTTCTTGTTTAGATCTATAGCCTGAAAGGACCATGAGACAGTGTATGTTATTGCATTTAGGATCTGCTTAAAACACATAATCAAAGATTAGAAATTGTAATAATTTGGAATATTTCAGGCAGGGACTACATAAACCCAAACTAGGGATGCACAATGTGTTTCAAACCCGGAAAATGTCCATTTCAGAGAAGCCACAGGCACATGGCATAACCTGCTCCTGTCAGAATGATACTAATCCGAGCAATGAGACCTGATTAGTGTATGTTGGAATACACACAGCACTTAGGCCAGGTGATATAAAAAGCACCCTCTTGTAGCCCTCCTCCCTGCAGCCACACGTGGCCAAGCACAGTGCATCCTCTCCAGTGCAACTCAACACTCAACGAACCTCCCTGTTTCAGACTCACCCGCTCCTTCATACGAGACACTATGAATCGCAGGTATGTGCTCATCTCTTGTTTACTTGTGTTTTTCTTCTTGATACTCTGCCAAAGAAAAACAGGATCATATTATTATTTTCAACTTGACCTCAAAATCCACCCAATAAAATTTTCTCTGCATTGACACATCATTTGAAAAGGTAACTTTGAATCACGTAACACTATTTTGTAGGGA
>NW_008667766.1:0-7012 GCF_000695815.1 Acanthisitta chloris
TTTACTATTATTATTATATTTTACTTTGTTTTGAATTATTAAACTGTTCTTATCTCAATCTACAAGTTTTACTTTTGATTTATTTCCCCATTACACTGGGGTGTGTGGGGAGAGAGGGTGTTGAGCAAGTGGCTGGGGGGTGCTTAGTTGCCAGCTGGGCTAAAACCATGACAGGGATGCTGGAGGTTAAGTGTCTGCTGATGGAGCTGAAAACTGTGTGTCTGTGCTTTTTGTAAGCTTGCTGAGAGCATCAGAACCATAGTGTCCTAGGGCAGCAAGTTCCAGAAGTTCAGACCTTGCTGTGTAGAGCAGTACATCTTTCATCTCTTTTAAACCCATCTCCTACTAGTTTCAATTAATGCCCATCAGGTCCCAGACTGCAAGACTTGGTGAACAACAGTTCCCAACCCATAGTGACTGCAAACCCCAGTTACATCCTGCTCTGCCTTCTCCTCTCCACACCCAATACTCCCAGTCCTTTTGGTCTTTCCACGCAAAGCAGTGGCTCCATCCTTGGAAAATTCCATTGCTGTGTCTCCCTGTCTGCCCACGTTGAGGTGCATGGGACCAGATCTCCAGTGCACAGAGTACAAGCTGTGGGTTTGCTGTGGTCCTTTGTGGTGATGCCAAGATGCCATCTGGTTTTGTTGCCAGGACCCTTCTGAAGGTGCCCTGATGGTGTTTTGTTGCTTTTTCAGCTGCTGCTGTGCACTGAGCCAACAATTTCAGTGATGGCTTCAGGAGTCCTTTCCGGGTTGCTCTGCTTGTTTGGAGCTCTATACTGTGTAAGTGTGACTTAGATATACTAACTATACTTTTATCTGCACTGAAGCATACCTTTCTGACACTCATCATATTTTGACTGCTAATCTCCATAAACTCGGGGATTTTGCTGTCTGCTGCTCTCTCCAGGCTAACGACGATGCTGAATGAAGACTGCCTCACATCCAGCTCCTGAGAGACGCTTCTCTGCCCTGAAAAGGGACAGTTTTCCCATTCCTTTTGCTCCTTATCCTGTAATCAGATTTCAAACCATAAAAGCACTTTTCACCCAATCCTATGGAAATGTAATTTCTTTTCATGAGGTCAAAGCATTTTTAAAATTCAAGCATATTATGGTCACTAGCAATCTTCCCTATAATTCACAAAATCCTCCTTGTCCTTTGAAACCATCAACATACAGAATTACCACACGAGAACTAAGCACACCTATCTCTTGGCTTCAGAATTAGAAGCACCTTTAAATCATATGCTTTTATTCCTCAATGGCACCATGCAAGGAATTGTCCAGGTTCCTCTCCCATGTGTACCTGCTATTAGAAGGTAAGTGATAGAGTCTAATTCAAGCTGAATTTTGTATACTGGTAGCTCAGAGCATTTTCTGAAATTAAATCTGACGAAAGAAATATATTCTTTCTTTAAATAAAGAAGCTGAACATATATGTGGGTTAAAAAAGCTAATTATTTAAAGTCTGCTCAAGACAGAAAAACATCAGGCATTTCATCCTGATCAAAATAGATAGTAACATAATTGCTAGGTCAAAGTAAACAGTTTTGAAATCCAATACTATTATTTAATTAGATTTTTATTATATACATTTGTGCCATCTTTATTAGTTAATTCAATTTTGAAGTTAAACATTATTTTAAAATGTAAAGGTGGCACATATCATTAGAACATATATTGCAATAAATTTTTTTAAATATTAGGGTGTTTTCTGTATTTTTTGGCTGAAATTTACTGGCCAAATTCTGGTGTGAATTTACAAATAGCTCCAGTTGATCCCAAAGTGCATTATCAGCAAATGAATTTTTGTATGGAAATTTTCAGCAAACTTTACATCCAAATCTCCCCATCTGTAATTGCCAATAAAATTTTATGTACTACAGTATCATGTGTTCTATTACTTGACTGAATATCAAAGTACAGTGTTGTAATTAATGCACAGAGAAGTCTAGTTTGAAAGTAATTCACACTTCTTCCTCTCCAAACTGCGTAAAGTGAGACTTTCAAACTGCTCATTTCACATACTTACTGATGCACTGCTCATGCTGTTTTCAGACTATGAAACTGAACTAACTTGGTAACTCAGTTATCACAGGGCTCGGGCACCTCTTCTATGAAGACAGGCTGAGCGAGTTTGGGTTGTTCAGCCTGGAGAAGTGAAGGATCCAGGGAGACCTTCTAGAATCTTCCAGTACCTAAAGGGGCCTGCAAGCAAATGGAGAGGAACCTTTGACAAGACCATGTAGTGACAGGACAAGGGGGAATGGCTTTTAACTAAAAGAGGGTAGGTTTAGATTGGGTATTAGGAAGAAATTAATTACTGTGAGGGTGGTGAGGCACCGGAACAGGTTGCCCAGAGAAGCTGCGGGTGCCCCGTGAGTGGAAATGTTCAAAACCAGGTTGGATGGGGCTTGGTCTATTGGCAGATATCCCTGCCTGTGGCAGGGGGCTTGGAACTAGATGATCTTTAAGGTTCAAAAGAGGGTAGGTTTAGATTGGGTATTAGGAAGAAATTAATTACTGTGAGGGTGGTGAGGCACCGGAACAGGTTGCCCAGAGAAGCTGCGGGTGCCCCGTGAGTGGAAATGTTCAAAACCAGGTTGGATGGGGCTTGGTCTATTGGCAGATATCCCTGCCTGTGGCAGGGGGCTTGGAACTAGATGATCTTTAAGGTTCCTTCTAAACCAAACCATTCTCACATTCTATGAATTTGCTGTAATTCATTTTTAGGTGTCAATCCTCTTAAAAGCAGAGTTGTTTGGTGCCATTTTTTCTGTCCTTATATCTTTCTGTCCTTTTTTCCTGTCCTTACATCTGAAAAGAGTGCCACCTCTGAATATGCCTCAAATTACATCTATCTTTTGATAATTTTTACTTATAACATCTTAGGTGTCCAAGGTGCAAAAGGTGTTTCTCAATATTCAAATTAAAGTCAGTTGGAAAGAGGGATTTGCACAGGGCATAAGTCTGATATGAAATCACGATCAACTGTGTATGAATCACTCTTTCAGAAGACAAATGCAGGTACTTAGTGATCTAACCACATGCCTTAGGGAAATTTACATGCCAGTGATGTACTCTTCAGAATTTAATAATGCATATGCATCATTAATGTGCTACTTAGAAAACCTAGGGAATATCATTTATCAGTCAGGCAGAATTTCTCTTAGCTTCATTTTTTTCCTGTTACATTGCACTACAATTCAAAATGAATAATCGTCTAATTTTACTTAAAAAAAACCCTCAACATTTAAAAACCATCTTTATTGTTGGTAGGGGAGATCTTGTTTATCACATAGAATTCTGGAGTAGAGATATGTTGAACAGTACAAATGTTAACTGGCCTAACTTTCACCAAGAGAAGACCAGGGAAACTGGGGACAAAAGGTTAAGGGTGTCAAAATGTGTAAGCAAGGAATAAAGATAATTTCAGCATGGCAAAGATGAAAAACATTTAGAAGAGCCTGCTACTGACTGTACTTACTGGTAGGATTTGAAAATACTACCAACTATAACAGGGATGCCCTCCCTGCATACTTCTTTACAATCCTATGCAAACCTGGAATTTCCCTAAAAGTGACTTTGTATTACAGCTTTGTTAAATTTTAGAAATTACCCCAAAAGTTACAAAATCTGCATGTTAAATTATACAAATTACCCCAAAAGTTACAAAATCTGCCACAATATTGGATTTTTTTGATTTTTAAACACAAACTCCGGAAGAAGGGAAGTAATGAGCAATCAGGCTAACCAGATTCCATAGGCCCAGATGGGGGTTTAAGAAAGAACAATATATAAAATCATGTGAAGGATCTCAACATTTTTCCGGTTGTTTGATCCCTAAAGAGGACCTTTAGAAGTCCAGCTCTTGGACATTAAAAAAAAAACCACCAAAAAACCAACCACCAAAATATTTTTTTCCTGAAAATCCTATCCACTCAAAATTCAGCAGGTAACTCCATTACACTTTATTTGCTCTGTATGTTGTAAGAAAGCCATCCTTAATATTGCATTAACTTGTCACAGCTTCATTCAAAAACATTAATGGCCAGTGCTGATGCTAAACCTTTGGCACCTGGAGTTAGGAATTATTTTTCTAACTAGGTTATTTCTTCCAATTTTTCTTACTGCATGAAGCACATGGAGGCATCCAGTGTCCTAACTCATAGAACATCATATTACTGGAAGACAAGATATTAAAAGAAAAATCACTATCATGAAACTAATGCAAAAACATGTTATGTACTTTTGCAATTATTCCCTTTTCCTTCAGGGCTTTGGTTGTTGCAGCAGACATGCATCGTTAAACACAACATTACTGGAAAGTAGTTGAAAAAAATCACAGAATCACAGAATATTCAGATTTGGAGGGAACCCACAAGGATCATGGAGTCCAACTCCTGCACAGGACATCCCCAAGAATCACACCATATATGCTACGTGTTAGCTGAGGCAAAGTGACCATCTAACAGAATAAACCCTTTGGGGTGGAGTTCTGTTCACCTACTTCCCTTTTTGATTATGTTTCTTACTGAGGCAGCTCTGGTTTTGTAATAAATAACTTGGTCCTTTGTAGTGATAGAGGAGGCCTAAGCATTTAGTACACGTTTCTTTCTATAGATCATTTTCTAGCCAAGCAAGTGCGAGTTCACTTGGCTGACAGAAGATCACAGAAGAGCAAGGTAAATGTGTTGTACTTACATTATCGATTATGGATGGTGATGATGTGGCTCCCTCTACTGCAGTATCCTAGATGGTGTTGCTGGTCACTCTCAGGATTCCCTGGCTTGGCTATGAGAAGAAAAGAAGCAGTCCTTTTAAATAAAAACAAAGCAGCTTACCCCAAAGAATACACTAATAAATTTGGCTCACTAAGAAATAGTTTTACGATTTCCTGGAGTAAGTCATGATACTTTATTTGAGATAGTAGAGCTGACAGAAAGACAAGATGCTCTACTTAAAAGATTCAGGTGCAGCTGGAGCCTTATAGCTACTTTTAAGGCAGGGAAATGTCTTAGGGAGATGGGGTGTTCCTCCAGAAGGGCTTCAGATACAGCCTCATATCTCTCAGCATTCCTTTTCCTCCTGCTTCCATTGGTTACACTTCTAATTTTTCATCTACTTTTCCTTTTCTCTCCTATGCCTTGATTCTTGTAATCTCCTTTTAGTTTGGTGTGTGGATTTTTTATTTCATGTATTGTTTTGGGCTTATTTTTCCTTTTTGATCTTATAAAGAGGCAAAATGCTTGGAAAGGAGTTGGTTTTTTTTTTCCGGCAATAGCATCGACCATTGTCACAAAATCCTTAAAGTGGAGAAAAATGTACTGGTAGTCCGAAAAGCAACTGGTTTGGCATCCTGATGCTGCAGTTATTAGAGTGTACCAACCCCACGAAAGTCAAACATTAACCATGTTCTGCCACTCATACAACCACGAGAGAAAGGATGCTAGGGACCGTGGGGCAGATCTGTGTTTCTGCACGTGCCCTGTCTCAGTGTGGCGTGACATCAGTGTGACCTGTCAACCTAGTGCTACTCAAAGCTGAGCTGCTCTCAATGCATCAAGTAGAAACAAGTGTCTGAAGATTGGGAACTACAGTTAGAACCGATGTGCAAAAGGGTCGAACGGCAATTTACACTTATTCTAAGAAGACCTGCCTGAAATCAAGATGCAAATTTACTTTGCAGTAACCTGTAACGACTCTGGTGCTTGTGCAGGAGGTCACTCTTTGGTCTCTCAGCAGTAGAGTAACACTGTGTAAGTGATATTCCTTTGATCTTTGCAATATCAGCGAACATCTGTGATTTGAGCTCATGTCTGACTTTGCTGTGGAATTAATTGGCAGTGGAGTTTCCACATGATCACCTCCATCTGAAGCAGATGCAGAAGGTAACAATCATCCAGCTGGTAGATGACTGAGTACTGAGCTCTTGTGCCCTTTTCCAACCACTCCAGCTAGGCCCATTAAGAGATGTACAGCTACCCCCTTAGACTCTTTTTGCCTACTAACAGATACTTTCCCCTCCTCAGTGGACAGTTAATGAAAATGGACTCCCTTCATACACTATAGGAAAGATGATCCCTTTGGGAAAGACAGCTTTCTGAATTTAACACCATATGTGGGCACACATACACTAGATGCACTCCAGTGAGAGTGCAGAACTGCCCTGTTGTGTCCCATCAGCTGCACAGTTGCAACTCTCCGGGTGTTTTTTCATGAAATTCACAACACACGATATCTTCCGTGAAACCCCAGTTTCCAAATCCCCAGGATTACATGAGAATTTATTTGACAGGAAGGCAGGTTCTTAGCTTTCATTCTTCCAGAAAAACATTTGAAAATTAGACCACTTGGAACCTTGGACAGAAAAATCACAAGCCAAATTTAAAAGTTCATTACATTATAAAAACTCGTTATTTTTTTATGCCCAAAGTTGGCAGTATAGCATAAGTCTGCTGTCAGCTCACAGATTTTACTTAAATTAGATACTAAAGGAGTTCAGCAGTCCTCACCAAAAAAATATGGGGCCATCTGTTACCAAAGAGTTTCTTCTAAAATTAAGAATCTCCGTTGTGAGTGCTGCCCAGCTGTAATTCGCTGAGGGGTAAGTAAGCCACCACTGAGGGGAGAGAAAAAGACATTGAACAGCAACTTTATCCAGAAAATTAACACATCATACTGCAGCTATTTAGTCATTTTTCCATACAAAAGCACTTCAAACTAATAAGGAGCATTTTCCATTCACAGAAAAACCCATGTGTTAAAAAGTGCACCAATTCAACAAGTTCATTTAACTACGAAGTGAAGCAGGGTTTTCTTTAAGAGACCCTGTGTAAAGGTTTAAGGAAGAATGTAGGAGGAGATAGCAGATGCTCCAAGACAAGTAAAAATTATTTAGGTGTACTTCTATTAATACAAGAGCTGCACGGTATTATTACTATGAGCACAGGATATTCAAGACACACGGTAATAGACAAGCCAGGCAGTGATGTGGGAGTCTTCCTG
>NW_008667766.1:7033-14689 GCF_000695815.1 Acanthisitta chloris
TGTGTCAAACAGAAGACCACTAAATGTGAAACAAAAAACCAGAAATGAAAAGATAGTGTGCAAAATGAGACCTTGTCTCCTGGTAACTGTGAAAAAGTCAAATTTAGTGATAGAGATTATACCTTATATCATACGTGAATGAATGTCACAACTAGAAGCTTTGACTTTTGAAGTTCAGGCAGCACTGACAGCAGACTTGCCATGCAACTAGTCTAACCCTTCAACCACTCAATGTCAAATTTGAGAAAATGCCAGTGCCTACAGAATGAGCAATATAGATATTTTCTGTCTGGCACAGGCACATGAACTCCCATTTCTGATGAAAATCACAGTTCGCAGGTTACAGAGTCACATAGAGAAGGTACTTATCATTCATAGCTACAGCAGTTCTGTTCACAAACAGATAATTATCCCACTATAATTCGGCAAAAACCTCCAAAACCCTGCACTTTTTTCAGAACTATTTCGTTTGCATGTTTTTGACACCTGTGTTATGCCTAAAACGAATCTAAGCGGTGTCCATCATTTTTAACACCCACCAATGTTCTAACGTAAGGGTTAGTTGGAGTTGGTTCTGCAGAGCAATAGAAAAGCAGTAGAAAGCCCATAGGCAAAGTAGGAAGCCTTTGGATATGGAAGGGTACCACTAGGGTGATCCAGTATTTGGGGACCAGCTATGGCCAGGCTGCTTGTGCTCTGGATCACACAAAGGGGCAGACTGAAGCTCAGTCTCAAGGTGAGCACGTGAGGACTTGGCTGCACATCCTTCCCAAAACTTCTCGTAGCAGCCTACCTGCTCTGCCCTGGCAAAAAGCCTCACACATGTCTTTTTCAAATTCTCCAAAGGAAATCAGGGAAGAATATTGTGCAGTGATCCTAAAAATGAAGCTTCAAATAATGCTCTTGCTCAGTGTAGAGCACCAGGACTACAACTGGCAGTGCAGGACTGCAGAGTTCTATGGCAATACAATTGCCACTGGATCTTGACTGAATTGCTGGTTTGAGCAGGCAGTTAAAGGAAAGGGTAGAGGAGGACATCTTTATATAGTAGCCTATTTTAGATATCAATAAATCTTAGGGGCTTTTTAATTAGAAGAGAAACTTGCTAGAGAAAGGAAATAATTTTTAGAGCTGACCTATGGAAAGGATTAGTGTATTTGGCACCCTCTCTAATTTGTGAAGATAAACCTTTGTCCTTACCTGAAATGCATTTAGCTTTAAATCCCCTGCCTCACCAAGGTGTGGATTCCAGCAGCACAGATAGGTCTAACAATTCTGTACTGCAGGCACTCCTTGCCTCACTGGTTCCCCAGCCTGCTTAATTGACATATTGTATCATAAACCAGCTGCCATTCAGATACACCCCATGTATTTTTATTTTCCTTTAACAACTGGGAGATTACTAAACTGATTGCACCTTATAATACAATTTATCAGCAAACTGTGTACCAAAACAATAATACTAGCAACTGATTTTAATAATAACTATTAGGTACCCCCTGGAAGACCTGTACCAGTTGTATTATTCAATGCTTTGACAATATTTTGCCCAAACATTAAAGCAGTATTGAAAAATAATGAACTGGACTTAATATCCCAGTGTGATGGTATTTGTCTGCAGGGTTTGCTGCTGTTTTTGTTCAGTTATGGTGGTCAAAACTTGGTACAAACTAGGAGGGGAATGAGGACAGATTGAAAACCACCTACAGATCAACACCTCACAGCATAACATTGCCCTTACGTATGTGAACAGCAGCTTGGTGGATAATATAATATTAGCACCCTGCATGGCTTCCTTTTCAAAGAGGGAGAAGAGAAAACAGCACCAAGTGGAGCTCTTGGCAGGGATTGAAGATGCCTGTAGAGAAGAGGAGAGCTTACAGGAAAAATAAAGGAATGGGAGACCTTGTGCCCCCAGCATAGGAAGAGAGATACAGTGTACACAGCAAAAAAAAGATCACCACAGAGATGGTCCTGAGCTTGTGAGGAGTGGCAAAAATGGTATGGAGAGGAGCAAGTGAGGTGACACAGAGCAACTGCCATGTACAGGAAGGGGAATAGTATGGCACAGAATGTCTTTGTCATCATGGGGATGAGCAGGATGAGTGCCCTGGTAACTCCATTGAAAGCTCTCAATCTTCATGCTTCCCCAGGTTTCTATTCCACCATGCATACCAGGGAGTGATCCCTGCTCTACTTGGGCCAAACATGACTTGTTTCAAGGAGAAGATATTACAGCTGTCGCAGAGATTTCAATTCCCCTGGGAATTTCATGTTATGTGGCTCCCAAGTCCGGCTGCTGAAATACAAAGTGACAGTGAAAACCAAGCTGCATAAACATAGCAGCATTCTGAAACTTAAAGCATCTTACAGTGTGAACTATGAGGCTAGAGAAACCTGTATTGAACCAGCTCTTCAGTGCAGCTACAAGCACACAGGCAGTTAATTTCATGAAAACAAACTCTTGTTAAGCATTTGAATTTGTGTTGTGAGTCCCTCTGACCTTCTGCCCTTTGTGCTGTTTTACAAGCACTAACCTGGTCATTAGGGGGAAAATCAATTTCTAGACTCACTTCAATCAATAAACTATTGACTTTCACAAACTCCGTGTGTGCATGTTTAAAAATAAAATCACATAAAGCTGCTAAAAAAGGAGAAACTTCAGGAAAGAGACCTCTCAGAACAACTGCATAAAGTCTGCAAAAAAGAGCTCAGAGTAGTAGTTCTAATAAGCTAATAATCCCCCGTAAGATGACTGGTTACTATTTCCTTGTAAAAGCATATTAATTCAGCAAAGGTTCATCGTTAAACTCTCTCTCTTGCTAGGAAAACCAGTTTGCAGCTGAGGTCAGGGGACAGATCCAGCATGGACAGAGCTCAGTGGGCACAAAACTTCTCCAGTGTGAAACTCAAAGCATCATGTCATAGCAGAACAGACCTTCTCGCCCCATGTCACCTCACCCTTGTCCCTATCTGCACCCTCATCAGAGAAACAACTTTTGGAAGGCATTTCCCAGATTTAGTGCCAATGTCACTTGGCAATGGATTAGCTCTGCATAAGGAACAAAGTTGTAGATTTAAGAAGGAAATCAAGAAGCCTCTTCTGTTTTCCCCACATTTTAATTAGTAGGAACCAATCTTCCTTTGGCTCTCCAAGCAGTATCTGGCAGGGATGCAGAACTGAAACATTTAATGTGACCATACTTGTTCTTCATCACCAGGCTGCTTTCCCATTGCCTCTCTCACCCATCATCAATGCTGACAGGTGGTATCTCTGCAGCAAGAGGACATCAAAAATACAAATACTTTCTTTCTGCCACACTGATTTGCTAATTCAGTGCTGGAAAAAATAATGGAACTTGCTTAACCCTATCCATCCAGCTCAAAACTATGTTCCCTGCCCTGACAGCTGCAAATATCTCATGGTACTTAATTAATGGACCATTGTCATGATCTGACTTTGCAAACCTTTAAATCAAAACTCTTTGTCTTCCACAAGAGATTATCTGACTCGTTTGAGTCATTGAGGGATTGATTCAAGGAAATTCAATGCCATGTGCAATACAGGTCAGACTGTTTGATTGCAGTTGTTTTTCTTCTGAATTTGTGAGTTATTTTTTCTTTGCAAATTGAAATTACTAAACTGTATCATCGAAAAACTTGCAACTGTTCATAGTATTAATAGAAGCACAATAAAACAGAAGGCAGGAAACAGGATAACTGTGGGTGGCTACTACACTTTCAAAAAGCAGGAGCATCTTGGACCCCACGAAATCAGCAGATGAGTGTTCCTGCTCTGTGGGAGCAGGATGGAGAAGAGTTTGATCATCTTCAGCCCTGGCCCATTTTTATTTTGTTTCCTGCTTTTTTTTTTCCTTCCTGTTTTTTTAGGACATTCTATCATTATGCACAGATCTATACTGAATCACATGAAAAACGTCTGAATTGGAGATGCAGTCTGTCTGTAGTTCTGGTTGTGAATTAATTTCACAGGTTATGTTTAGACTCTTCTTAATTTTTGAACTCTTGTTTCTGCTCATTCTGCTACATGCCATTCAAGCAGCTCTCATCTCACTTTAGATCTGCATCTAAAAGAAGGCACAATATAAACCAAATATCCTAAAATGTCATTTATTCAGAAATCTTCAGTTTTAGCTCTATGTTTTGCTGTTTTGTCACGTAAGGAAAACAGTATAAAGGTTTTAGTCATAGACTGTGGCATTAAAGGGACCCTAAATAAAAATGCATTTCTTGCTTTATTTCTTGCTGCTGTGCAAACTACTCTAAAGCTAGTACAAGGAGGCTGCATGTCTGCAGACATGCAAAAAAGCAAGCAAAGAGGAAACTAATTATCTTCTGTGACTAAAATAAAGGTGGTTTCTCAACTCAATTACAGAACAATGAGTTACTGCATAAACAGTCTCTGATTATTTTAATACTAATGCTTAGCCCTTTAGGTATGCTGAGAAGGAAACTGAGAACTAGTAAACTTAGCACTGGGGAGAAATTGCCCTTTAAACACACTTTTAAAACACCCTTACATATTCATTTTTTCCAGGCCTGCACAAAATGATGTATTAGGATATCTGATTCTTACCAGCCTACCAGATTGATTATATTTAGGTCAGAATGACCTCAGTACTCATAAACATTTTGTCATGGTTGTATTTTTCTTAAAACTTAACCTTTTCACTGGTTACCTTATTTACAGTGTTCATCTCATGCTTAAATTCTCCTTTGGGGTAACTTCTGAGAAAGGTCAACATTGTCTTCAGTCCTGTCTTTATCAGCATGATGAAACCATTTCTGTAAATTGTTCCACCTCACAATCTAAGCTTGGCCTGGCAGCCTTGGTCACCGAGGTGAGACCCATAAAGAATTGCTTTAAGGGTATCTGCTTTAAGGTTATCTCTGACCATCTCACCTCTGAGGATATAAAAGCAGCTCAAGTCAGCCTCAGAGAAATGACATGCATTAATCAAATGAAGCAATGAGGTCCTCTTTCCACTCCCCATAAGCTAATTGCATGCCAGAGTGATTTTACTTGGTTTTGATAGATACTGGATGTTTGGAGTAGCCCTGTAAAACCAGTTAAATCTCATGATCTTCCTCCACAGTCAGGTCTTGTGGCAAAAATGAAAATAAAGGATATTAAAAAATTTTCAGAAAATGTGTTTATAATAAAGGAGAAAAGTGAAAATTGTCACATCTGTCCCAGTGGGACAACTGCAGAATAAGCATAATGATAAAATCTTAACAGTTTTATTCAAAATGAAAAAAACTCTACCTCTAATAGCTAGGGTTGTATTTTTTCTCCCGTTTTAAGTGCTTTTTGTTAACTCTGGAAGATGAATTTGTCACTTTGCTCAGCAGACACATAAAAAGGGGTAACGCACATACCTTGTGCTTCAAACACACACCAGAGTGAAATTTCCTAGACTGCTCTTGACATTAACTATCACAGGTACATCTCTTTTGCTAATCGCTTAGCACATTTTGTCTGAAGAGCTTTCAAAAGTTTGATATCAACAATTTTTTTCCCCTGGGCATCCTCAGCGATGCTCACTGCAGTTGTGCATGCCTGCAGCCCTGTGTTCTGGGTGGACTCTGGATGTGATCCACCTCCTCACCTTGTCTGGAGCCACTGTGGCCATCAGCACCCTGCTCTGCCCACACAGCTCAATGTCCAAGTGGAAAGCAGTAATGAGTGGTGCCCACAGGGGGACCTTGACAGGCTTCAGGCCCATGGGAAATACATGTCATTCAACAAGACAAAGCGCAAGGTCCAGCACACAGATCAAGGCAACCACCAGTACAAATACAGACTGGGAGATGAAAGGATTGAGAGCATCTCTGCCAAGAAACACTTGAGGATACTGGTGGATGAGAAATTGGACATGAGCTGGCAGTGTGTGCTTGCAGAAGCCAACCGTACCCTGGGCTGCATCAAAAGGAAAGGAGTCATCAGCTTGAGATGATTCTCCTCCTCTACTCTACTCTGGTGAGACCCCACCTGGAGTACTGTGCCCAGCTCTGGGGCCCTCGGTGCAAGAAAGACCGGGACATGTTGGAGTGAGTCCAAGGTAGGGCCACAAAAATGTTCACAGGACCAGAGCACCTCTCCAGTGAAGAAAGGCTGAGAGTTGTGGCTGTTGAGCCTGGAGGAGACAAGGCTCCAGCTTATTGTGGCCTTTCAGTACTTAAAGGGGTCTTGTAAGGTAAAAAGAGACTTTTTACCAGGGCCTGTAGTGACAGGAAAAGGGGCAACAGTTTTAAACTGAAAGAGAGTACATTTAGGTTGGACATAGAGATATTTTTTTTACTATGGTGGTGGTGAGACACTGCAATACACTGCCCTGAGAAATTATGGATGCTCCATCATGGGAAGTGTGCAAGGTTGGATGAGGCTTTGAGTGACCTGATCTAGTGGAAGGTGTCCCTGCCCATGGCAGGAGGGCTGGAACTAGATGATCTTCAAAGGTCCTTTCCAACCTGAAGCATTCTGTAATTCAGATGCTGTGGGTCTGCATCATGGTTAAATGAGGGCACTGCCCATGCCAGGAGAAGCCTTGCTCCTGCTGCTCACTAAGCCTTACCAATTTGCTCTTGACAGCACCTGGCAATTTCAAGAACAAGATCCATCACCAAAGAAATGACTATTCCTTCCTGTTAAATGTATCTTCCAAAGCATATCAAGAGATAGCAAACAGTACAGAAGATAAACAACCAGACACCTGGCCTCAAGTGTATTTTGCTTGTCTCTTGTGGCTATTGTTCTAGATATACTTCTTGATTTACATGATTTCACTTTTTCCAGAAAGACCCCAAAAATACCTTGTTAGCATTTTCCTCATTCTAGCAACTAACAAGACATATATGAATTATTCTAAACTCTAGAGGAAAGCCTATGTATAGCAGAGAGTCTCTGCACTGCAAATTAGCTCTTGGATCCTGCTTCACCATTAACAACTGCTCATCACACTTTTCTGTCTTAGCTGTAGAGAGGTACTGTATGATCTAGAAAAGCAAGGTATAAGCCAAAGTTGTTTCAGTTTCAAAAATTTTGAGATATTGTCTTGAAAACAGCCAAATTCTTGCCATTTCCAATGCTCCTAGAATTGAAAATGTTCAGAACCACTTAGGGAGCTAAAAAGCACAGTTGAAGGCTGTGTGGGAGTATTTGCGTATGCATTGGCAGGGGGAGAGGGAGGAAAAGAATTTTGATAAATACAGTACTTTTCAGTGTTCAGCTGAGCTTGGTGTAAAGTCTGCACTACAGCAACTTAACAATTCCCTATAGTTTTCTCTTCAAAATAGGATATTAAAAAAAAAAGAGGGGGAGGACAGAGTTGTTTGTTATGCTGTCAGTAATAACACCTTTTATAGCCTCCTTCAAAGACTTTCATCTTCTAATTATTCTATGACCTACCCTGTTGAGACTGGTAGAAAAACGGGTAGAATTATATATTTTACTAGAGAAAGACAGTGTCCTAAAAGCCCCCTCAGTGTGAGTTTGTGTGAATGGATCTACTGGCACGTGTGAGGATGGAGAAATAGGCACCAGGAACAAGCAGGCTGAAGAGGGAAAATGTATGCCAAGCAGTAGCATGCGAAAGTCTGCCAAGAGCTGATAAGCTCCAGAGACTAGCAGTCCTG
>NW_008667766.1:14718-16386 GCF_000695815.1 Acanthisitta chloris
CTGAACACAGAGACTCTGCCAAATCTGCCCAAATTCATTAGAATCAGCCACAGGTCATACAACCAGTCTACATCCATGAAGGCTGCTACATGCAAAACAAGATTATGTATCTACCTATCTATCTATTCTAAGTATATGAATATATAAAATACAAACACATATATATACATATATGGTGAAACAAATGATCTGGACACACTTCCTGAACACCCACCTTGAAGTCCCTGACACATCAATACATGCCTCTGCTTTTAAATATCCAGCTTGGGTTGGTCTCCCAACTCTTGCTCCACCTGGGTAGCTGTTAGTGCAGATGTTTGTGAACTGGGTCAGGAAATTACAGAATCACAGAATATTTGGTGTTGGAAGGAACCCATAAGGATCATCAAGTCCAACTCTTGGCTCCACACAGGACATCCCCAAGAATCACAGCTGCCTAAGAGCATTGTCCACATGCTTCTTGAACTCTTGTCAGGCTCAGTGCTGTGACCACTGCCCTGGGGAGCTGTTCCAGTGCCCAAACACCCTGTGGGTAAAGAACCTTTTTCTAATATCCAACCTAAACCTCCCTGACACAACTTCAGGCCATTCCCTCAGGTCCTGTCACTGGTCACCAGAGAGAAGAGATCAGTGCCTGCTCTCCACTTCCCCTCACGAGGAAGTTGCATACAGCAAGGTGGTCTCCCCTCAAGTGAAATAAGTGAATGCAGTGTGTGAGGAGCCCCTTGCTATTCATAACAGCATAACAAAGGCTATCTAACAAAAATTGGTGTGATTTTGTTTCCCCCAGCCTTAACTCCCCCAGATAAATGGGGATGTACACCATCCAATACTGCAAAGTTTAACGTCTATGTTTCTGCGAATATAAAGTGTGGAGTTACCCCACCTTGGGGGAGGGTGTCCGATATCAGATCCAGACTTTCTAAGTTACAGACTTAGGTATGTACCCAAGGTGGCATTTCTTAAGTGGCTGTCACCATAAATGGATGAATGCCCAGACCCAGACCCAGACACACCACAGACTGGAGAACTGGTATCATCAGACGGCACAAATTGAAAGTTGCAAAAACCCTATTAATCTTCTCACAGGTGCATACTCCAGGCCTCTTGCTCAAGGTTCTGGACCACATGGTCTGTAAATTCCACAGACCATGGTCCACAGTTGTGCCAAGTCAATAGCATGCCCCTCTTCCAGCAGAGTGATCAGGACTGACTCAAGTGCTCCTCCCAGCCTGAAGAAACCCCAGGCCTGCCAAACCCGACCCCAACAATAACATGACTTCTGTGGCACTCATGCCATGTTGGCTCAGGAGGCCTCCAAATTCAGATAACCCTTCATATTTTCCTATCATCTCTATTCCTCATATAAACTGACAACAGTCATCTCCAGGGAGAAGCTACCAGGATCTATCAGGAGTCTGCTTGAAACAGGTTTCATCTTTAAAGACTGGGCCCGCTCTTAGCATTCTTCCAAGTTTTTCTCCTCACTGCCTGAGTCCAACTCGCTGCTCCTACCTGCCAGATGGATGATCTGAGTGTAGTTTTCCAGATAGTTACAAATTTAAAGTGTTGCCTATTTCCTGAAAACAATAGACAAAATTGTGCCACCCAAACATTTGTGCAGGTACCAGTCCTGGTGAGAGTTTTTGATAGGAACAGCAATTCCTG
>NW_008667766.1:16410-18637 GCF_000695815.1 Acanthisitta chloris
TCCACTTCCAAGCACTTCACAGTCCATGTGCTTTGGAATCCCCTGGACTATTCTTGGGAAGCTAAATGCCGTTGCTTTGGTACTTCAGTTTAAGGTGTATGTGGCTGAGGACACATCAGATTGTTTCTGAAAGCAGCAGATGAAAAATTAAATGGAAGCTATGCATTGATATCACGGAATATTCGGAGTTGGAAGGGACCCAAGAGGATCATCTGGTCCAACTCTTAATATTAAATGGAAATAACTCTTTTAGGAGGAGCACTCTGAAAATCCTCCAGGATCGTCTGGCTTTGCATGACCTCTTGTGGTTACAGCCCTACTTTGCAGTCCCGGGTTTTCACTGGCGGCGGGAGAGAGCCTGTGGCTTTTTCGGCTAGAGTTGTGCAGAAGGGAAGAAGTTTTGGCTTGAAATGTTACATAGCAATGTTAATGAAAGAAAAAGCTGTGCTAACAGGCGTCTGGTGACAGTAAACGATTTTTCTCTGGATTATCCTTATAAAAATTTGTTATTTTTGCTCTGTACTACTGTAGCTTAAGCACACTAGTTAAGTACCATGAAATGGACTGTATCACAGAATCACAGAACATCCTGACTTGGAAGGGACCCACGAGGATCATCAAAGACCAGCTCCTGGCCCTGCACAGGACAGCCCCAAGAGTCACACCATGTGCACCATGTATTATAATGCATCCAAAAAATTTGCTTTTAAAGGACATAGCCTCACCTATGAATATGAAAAAAACCCAACACACAGGAAGAGCAGAGGAAGATCCTGTTATTTTAGCTGCCATTTCTTAGCTCTGCTGTGCATCTACCGGTCAAGTCAGCTGAGCAGTGCCCTCTTGCAACCTGGCAGTGGGGCCAGCAGCTGTCCAAGCTTCTGGATGCGGCACTTAGCGCCATTGTGTAGTTGACATGGTGGTGTTAGGCCATAGAATGAACTTGATGACTGGGTGATACCAAGAAAACCTGGAAAAGAGCTACACACAGACTGGAATCTCTGAGCAGCAGTTATTTGTTTATTCAGCGCTGGGCACAAGGGGGATCACTCCACCAAGCTTCTGCACTGAAGATAACACTTCTCTGGTTTATATACGTTTAAAACTCATGTATATTCATTATTTCCAGGAATAGGTGGTCATTATTACAATTAGGTCTTGGAAATCATTATCATAATCTCCTCCATCTCCTCCTACTTGGCATTAGTCTCTGGTGGTTGGGGGGGAGGGGAGTTGTCAGGAGGAAGGCCGATAGTCTTCATCAGATTGATTTTTTCACCTTTTGGCACATGCTCTTTGGTCTTGCCCTTCTGCTGCCAAGTCCTGAGTCCAGCTGCATCTAGTTTTACTTCCTCGTAAATACATTGTTTTAAAGCTACCTAAGCTAAAATAATGCCCTAAGTTCTACCCTTTTCATGCCTAATAAACTAACTTCTTCCTTTCTGTTTATTCAAGCGCTCTCTACTTAACTATCCTCTATCCTACTCTTAGCCTTAACTATTTGAGTCCCATTATCATAAGAGAGATAACGGGAGAGAGCACAGCGGGAAGGGCTGCAGGAACCCCGCGGGGCTGGGCAGGCTAAGGGCACGGCTAGAAGGACTGGAAGGTGGTGGATTCACCATCCCTGGAGGAAAAGACTGTATGTGGAAGTATTTGAGTACACTCATCCAATGACGCATCCTGAACTTGGTAAATTTTATCAGATTAATCCAGAAGAATATGAATATCCAAATCCCTGGAAAGAAAGCTTCCAGCAACTGGTGACAGTAGTATCCATTTATATTCAAGTTTACAGATGTTTATAAGGGAAGACCTTATCACCCTGTACAACTCCCTTAGCCCCAGCCGCTCCCCATGTCCTGTCGCTGGTCACAGAGAGGTCAGAGCTGCTTCTCCACTGCCCCTCAGGAGGAAGTTGTACAGAATGCTGCGGTCTCCCCTCAGTCTGAACAGCCCAAGTGTCTCAGACTCTCCTCATGTGGCCCCTCAAGGCCCTTCACCATCTTCATGTCCCTTCTTTGGACATTCTCCAACAGCTTTAGGTCCTGCTTGTATTGTGGTGCCCAAAACCACAGAGTATGTAGGGTTGGACTCGTTGATCTTTGAGGTCTCTTCCAACCAGGTTCATTCTATGAGTCTATGAAGAGCCGCTCGGGGGCCGAGGAGAGGTGCGGGAGCCGCGCGGCGCGCGGGGAAGCTGAGGGCAGGGCTGGGCAAGGCGCGG
>NW_008667767.1:0-326 GCF_000695815.1 Acanthisitta chloris
AAACAGCCCTGCACACAGCACTGCACTGCCGCGTTGGAGAGACGAGATGCAGCTTGATGCAGGCGAAATGTCCGTTTATTTTTGTTTTTCGCAGATCCTTATAGTCCCTTTGCTTAACATATTCCCTGCTGATTGGCTTATTCTAAACATTAGGTGTGTACCAATTGGTCAACCTAAGGCACAACAACTTGTTACATGTCTTTTACCCCAGCAACATCCCAGCAACTTCCTAACTCCTGACTGGTGAGCCAGCATGCAGGCGCTTTCTGTTCAAGGTTCCCATCTCCACACCTACTCCTCCCAAGGCCCTCGGGGCCGGGCATGGG
>NW_008667767.1:487-1033 GCF_000695815.1 Acanthisitta chloris
GTTTAACTCTTGCCTCAAGTGAGGTATTTGTGTTAAAATGTCGAACTATAGGAGGATTGTTATCTAACAAAGAACAATTCAAAAAGTTAAAAACATACAAAGCTTTCTGTAACCTTTCCTCAGGGGTGGCAGTCCCTACTCCCCCTTTCTGTTGTTGCAGTAAACATTTTAAAGACTGATGAGAGCGTTCAATCAGAGATTGACCTGTAGGGGAATGAGGGATGCCTGTAATGTGAGTTACACCCCAGGAATCAAAAAAGGCTTTTATAGCAGTTGAGATATATGCAGGCCCATTGCCTGTTTTTATCTGAGAGGGTATGCCCAGGGTGGCAAAAGCACGCATCAAGTGTCTGCGGACATCACGCGCCTTCTCTCCTGTGTGGCAGGAAGCAAACAAGGCACCTGAGAAAGTGTCAATAGAAGAATGAACATATTTCAATTTACCAAACTCTGGGTAGTGTGTAACATCTGTTTGCCACAGTTGTAGGCTCTCTAATCCTCTAGGATTGACTCATCCTACTACTGATGGAAAAGAATGTCTCTGAC
>NW_008667768.1:0-216 GCF_000695815.1 Acanthisitta chloris
GCGCTGTGCCGCGTTCGGCGCCTCCGGCACTTGCTCGTTGTCCGTTGTAAAGTCATAGAATCAGCCGCATTGGAAGAGACTCAAAGATCGCCGAGTCCAACCCTACCGTCGTTACTAGACCATGGCACTAAGTGCCACATCCAGTCTCAGCTTGAAAACCTCCAGGGATGGTGAAGCCACCACCTCCCTGGGCAGCACATTCCAGTGCCTGAGCAC
>NW_008667768.1:398-2024 GCF_000695815.1 Acanthisitta chloris
CCCCAGCTCCCTCAGCCTCTCCTCATGGCACTTGTGCTCGAGACCCTTCACTGGCCTCGTTGCTCTTCTCTGGACTTCTCCATTTTAACAACTGAAGTGTCTCAACCACTACTCTCCACATAGTCATGAAATCTTTAGCAGCCCCATTCCCTCGAGACAGACTCAAAAATCATAGTACCCATTCTTTCCCACGAATGAATGCTGAGTGCGTTCTCAGTAGTAGGGGCCTCTATCCCTTGGGTTTTACAGCATAATAACAGGGCTTGTAGTGTCTGTCATACCTCATTCTTCACTTGCCTAACATGAGGGTCCATATATTAATTATGGATTGCTCCTCAACAGACGCCCTGCCTCCCACTATTGTTCCCAGCAGCTCAGCTGTTTTCCCCAGCTATCTTCAACAAATTCAGTCTGGACCTATACAGCTCTGCACGCTGTTTTCACTACACTGGGCTCACTAACTCATGGTGAGTGTGTGTGCTCTCATCTAACTGAATAAAGACGCTGTAAAACTGCTACTGCATAGCAGCATGTGTTTCTGGAGGTTTAAACACAGATTTAATTTAACTCAATAGACCAGATCTCATTGGAAATATGTTTTGGAAATTCTGTTAAGATTTTCAAAAGGAAATGTCTGCATGATCAGTTTTCTATTTGCTGGAAATTATAAGCAGTTGCACTCCAAAAGTGATGTGGGTACTGCAAGATCATGTGGAAGGACAGATGTAGTATGAGAACCAATCAGTTTATTTTTAAAAGTGTTCAAGAATATGTGTCATATCCATCCTCCCCTCCAACAAAAAAAAACCTGTCACCCAAAACACTCAGAATATTTTGATTAGTTTACTCTCCTGTTATACATAAAACTTGTTAGTGTACTTCCATGGCTCATGGGGAATTAACTCTTCTGAGGATGGAAAAAAAAATTTGAGAGGTTCAGAGGTATAGAAATGCTGAATGTTTTATATTTGAGTAGTTCTGTAAAAGGCACGTGAAGACATCTTTATTTGATAGACAATTTTTTGGATGGGATTACAGCGTATGATCATGAGCTTAGATAAAATAGTATGGACATGAGAAACAGTGCTAAGTGCCTGGGAAAAGTGGAAAAAAGATTAGAGGGGAAAAGAAAAAAAAGCTGTGTAATGACTAATCAGTTCATCAGCCATTTTTGAGGTGTACCGTATAAACACATTCTTCCCAGGCACAGAGATTCTCACATGACATGAGATTGTCCCAGGGCCATACATTGGCTTGCACGGCCCCAGTCCTGGCAGAGCTCTGCCAGGCTGAGCCGTGGAGAGGCCACAGCCCCTGGGGGTCAGGCCCAGTGCCCAGTGGGGACACAGAGCAGTGGGCTGAGCTATGCAGCTGCTCAGGCCTCTGGCCTTGCCTGGACTAGTCTGTCCTGGTGGGTGTGGTAGAAGGGCTTGTGACATCACATCATTTGGGAGCAGTGTGGTGGCCACTCCACTCCTGGGCAGCACTCAGTTTGAGGTGCCAGTGAGAGACTGCACAGGTGGCAGCTCATCTCACAGGAGCACGGTGCTCAGAGAATACGTCCCGTGGCTGGTGAGGTACCTAGCGCTCTTAGCCTGCCGACGTGACCTCCTTGTCCTTCCTGCT
>NW_008667769.1:0-509 GCF_000695815.1 Acanthisitta chloris
TAGAGATACTTTAGGACCCTATAGGATTCTCTAGGACCCTATAGGATGTTTTAGGACCCTATAGAGATACTTTAGTACCCCATAGAGATGCTCTAGGACCCTATAGAGGACGCCTCAGGACCCTATAGAGACACTTTAGGAACTATAGAGACCCCTCAGGACCCTATAGAGACACTTTAGGGCCTATAGAGACCCCTCAGGACCCTATAGAGACACTTTAGGGGCCTATAGAGGCAGTTTAGGATCCCATAGAGACAATTTAGGAACCTATAGAGACCCCTCAGGACCCTATAGAGACACTTTAGGGGCCTATAGAGGCAGTTTAGGATCCCATAGAGACAATTTAGGAACCTATAGAGACCCCTCAGGACCCTATAGAGACACTTCAGGAACTATAGAGACCCCTCAGGACCCTATATAGATGCTTTAGGACCCTATAGGATGCTCTAGAACCCTTTAGGATGCTTTAGGACCCTATAGGATGGTCTTTGGCCCCTTTAGGATGGTTT
>NW_008667770.1:0-7614 GCF_000695815.1 Acanthisitta chloris
ATTATCCCACATACATAACTGCTGAGATTGTTATGGTTTCTCATGATAGCTGTGTCCAGCTCCAAACTGCACTGCCATGTGCTGGGGCATGCAAGGAAGCTGTTGATTCCATCCACTTGCAAGAAGCAATTTCTCCCAGGGTTGCTCCTTCCACTCTGCTCTGCACTGTTCATTAGGAGGGATCAGGTTCCTCCTTGTGCTACATGGTCACCTTCTTCCAGCCAAGCAGGGCAGAGGTGGAAAAGACTGGCCAGTTCCTTTCTTTGTCATTTTCTTTCCCACAGGGAATAAGAGGCAGCCCATGAAAATGTGAACAAGTAGAATGTTCCTCTCCATTCACAGTCCTCCCCTGCAATTAATGGGTGGTGGTAATGTTTATCTTGCAGGCAACCAGGCCTTAAAGGTCCATATGTAGTTCATGGGTTGCCCATTTGCTTGTGAGGTCCATATCTGTCATCACTGAAACAAAAAGGAAGCCCCTCTGCCAATTAACTCTTTTCTTAGAAAATGAAATGTAATTTAAAGTCTTGTACACATCCACATTGCCCAAAAAGCTTTCTTCATGCAGAGGGAAAAGCAAATGAACACCTCCAGTAGTTATTCTATTACAGTGAGTCAAAGAACAAAATGAAACAAATAAAAATAATTAATTTTAAAATTGTAGTTAGATCATCCTCATTTTGAAATACTGGAGTAATACTTTGGTGTAATAGGACTTGGGGAAATTTAGGAACATAGCAGAGTTATTTTTTTTTCAATTCAGTATAGTGGATTTCCCCTAACTGTGGCCTTTGCTTTGATTAAGGTATGAGAAAAATGCTACTGGCTAATAAAATACCAGTGGCCACGCCAGTGATAAAAATACCTCCTTTTTATTTGACTAACATTCTAAATAGTTTAATACTTTCCAAGTGAGAATGAGGATGACAATGTGTAATGATGAGAAAAGCATTTCTGCAATAAATACAGTTTTATGATGGGCCCAATGCAGTGCCATGACAAATCTGAATTACTTCTGATTATAATATTACATTAAACTCCTGCTGAGGGATTCTGTTTTCACAGCCAGCTGTCCAGTAAGAGGCCACCAAGATGAATTTGGCTCCACAATACTGACATTTGGCTTGGTTATTCATTGCTTTCATTTTATTTCTCTATTTGTCTCTGGCAAGCACGGAAGAAAATACAACCAAATGGAGCACTTGAGCTAATGGTCTCAGTCCTGCAAATGAGCAGCACTGATGGACCCCAGCACCTGCAAAATTGTTTTCCCAGGGGGCCTTACCCACCAGTTCCCTGAGTAACCAAGTCTGCTCTCCTCATGTTCAGGGTTGAAAACAAATCAAAGAAAAAATTCATTCATAATCAGCATTAGAACTTAAGCGATTTGATAGGTGAAGGAACATGATACATTCATGATTTATTTTGGGCAGGGGGAGATGAAGGAGCATGTTTCCAAGGTGTGCATGGTGGGTCTATCTGCCTGCTCTAAGTGCCAGTTGTCTTTCAGCATGAAAGAGGAGAGGAAGCAGCTCTGCTGCAAGAGAGATTAGGATCTGGTTCTCAGAGAGGGAAAGGCTCCTTTGGATACCATTTCTGCCAGGCAAAGAGGGGTTGGTCTAGATAGCAAAGGGAGAAGGCAAGCCCTGTGACAGGGATCATAAAGAATGGTATTCCTCATATCTAGCAAGGGAAGAAATGAAATAAAAATAAGGGATTTAAAGAAAAGGTGCATCAGTCAACTTGGAGAATTGAGAGAGAAGCAACAAAGGAGGAAATAGAGAATTTAAAGGAAGGGCTTAAAATGGCAGCCTAAAAAAGTCAAGCACAGGTTATTTCCTACAAAGGAGATACTGAAAATGTAGTAAGAAACCACTTCTGCTAGCTCAGGAGTTTTTCAGTGACCTGAGAATTATTTGGTGTGGAAAGTAGGTCAAGTTACTAGGAAGATATATGTAAGACTAGCACAAACCTAAAAGGGCAAAATCAGAAGGACCAAAGTATAGAATATAATAGAAATAACACAGGAGGTAACATGAAAAAGGAACAGAAAAAACATTTGGAAAGAACGTTTCCCAGAACATGAAGGCGAGGAAAAACACAGTACACTAATAAAGGCAAAAAAAAAAATTAATATCAAATACAGACAGACAATGAGGGAAGAAGCAGTAGCTTTCTGTATGTTAGATGTAGTGTTGCTTTTGACTTTACCTCCCAGTGGAGTCTCATAAGCAGGTGAAGGAAATGGTTTTATTGAGAACACTATGAAATTGTCGTACAAGTGGCTGAAAAACTATACTTCTAGAGAAAAGGATGTGTAAATCTGTGCTAGGGTTTCTCCTGGGTCTGGTATTATCCAATATTATACAGGACACAAACTAGAGGACACAACGAGAGATCTAAATTATTTTGAAAAATTGAAGTGGTCTGAAATAGATAATTTAGGTGCTCAAAATACAAGATGGGAAATGGTGAACCAAACAACTGCTTTTTATTAAAGGCTCTGGGTGCACAAGCTCACGTGAGTGTGGATGAGCCAGGCTGATGATGTTGTACTGCCATGACAATGCAGCTTCACAGCAGGATACACAAAGGAGTTGTACAGAAGACATATTCTGCTTTGTTTGCCACTGGTTACATCTGATGGGGTCAGTTTGCAAGAAACCAGGGCAGAAGCAGCAAGATTAAAGGCCAAGAGTCCACAGTCTCAGAGGAAAGACTGGGAGTACTGGGGCTACTCGGGCAAGAGAAAGCTAAGGAGAACTATGACAAAAGCTTTGACATTTGCAGAACTGTTCTGTGGACCATGGATCACAGGATGAGAAGAAACAATCTTAAAAAGTGTCACATGGAGCGCTTAGGTTAAACAACAGATTTCAAATAATTTAGCACCAGGGCTGTGTGTCAGCTAGGGAAGCTGCAAGTCATGGGATGGTGGGCACAGACATGGGAGGATCTCAGAGGCAGATTAGAGCAACCTATGCCAGGGATGAGTTGGCAGAACTGAGCCTGCCCTGGAGCAGGGAATGGACTACATGACCCTTCAAATACCCTGCCAGGGCTGATTTCCATACTTCTATGATGACTTAAACATTCCCTGTGATAAGAATGGTTGTCACAGATAGATTTCACAGAACTGACATTTTCCCTGTGAAATTCATAAGTGCATCTGTAACAGGAGTGACCAGAATACCTAATGACTCATCCAGATAAAAATATCTTAAGCTGCAGAAAAATGAGAGTGCTTAACATCATCTACTGCAGTCTTGAGGGGACACAGGAGCAGATTTAACTTCCAAATGTGCCACATGTAAAAATGGCCTATTTTAGACACAAACAATATATCTGCTACACTGATATTTTGAAGATGAGAAAACAATTATCAGAACATCATTCTAAACCAAAGTATTGGCTCATCAGAGGTCACTCCAATTAAATATAGGCAATAATTAGAGAAGACTATAATCGAAGCATCTGTTCAATGAGGCTTCAGTGAGGCTGTTAGATCTATAATGATCTGAAAGTGTGGATCCTGATTCTGCTGCATCAAATCCACCTCAAAACAGTGCTGTCTCCCAGCTCTGAGAAGGGCCTGAGGATCAGGCAGAATAGTGCTGGGCAAGTACCTATAATGAGCTAGTGGGTTTTGTGCTTTGATTTTGGCCAAAATCTTACTTGACTCTCACATTTAAAACCAACTTGAGGAAGAAATTTGTTATGATGTCCTGTTTACTCTCTATGTGAGGAAAAAAATCCCCTCTGCCTCTTTGTAGCTGTGGGGTACATATGCACATATTGGCACTTTAATGCTAACACAAAACATTTTGATAACTCTCTGTAATAAAGATCCACCTGAGTGTAGAGAAGACAAGCAACTGAATCATCAAATCAGTAGACTAAAGCTGAAAATGTGTCTTGGACTTCAGTTATGTGTGCAGCTCCTATCTGAAATTAGTGATTTAAAAAACAAACAAACTAAAAAACAAGCTGAGAAAGAGAGATGAAAATCATGCCCCTGCCTTACTATGGCATTTTACCACACATTATTATCATGATTATCTAAACCAAAGCAAAATGCAATAGCTTATGGACTTGAAACAACTCAGGTTTTCTCATTAGGAAATTATCTGGAGAGTTGTTTCAGGAGATGAAAGCCATCATCTTTACCATTTATTCTCATTCACTTTTCCTCTTGTCAGTTGTGTAGATGGATAAATTCGAAGGTAATCTCTTAAACTAAATCTGCTAGTTTACCATTTATTCTCGTTCACTTTTCCTCTTGTCAGTTGTATAGATGGATAAATTCAAAGGTAATCTCTTAAACTAAATCTGCTACAAGTCCAGAACTGATAAAGGCATGGTGCATTTGTAATTTTAGGCATAGCAAGGACTCTGTTTGATTTCAGCAGACTGTCTTGTATATAAGGATAAGTGGAATACAACTCCTGGTACAATTAGAGCCTTACAATGGCCCTCATCTTTACTGGAAAGGAGAATAAAGCTTTTTCTTCCCAAAAGATTTATCATTGATCATAAACAACAAGCTAGACTTTTATTGCCTTGTATAGTCCCTGGCAAAAGAGATGATCAAAGCCTAGAAAAGCACCAGGATCAATAGCTATAGACATGCACATTATTTATAAGGTACACAGGTGAGTAACCTAACAAGAGAATCCCCACTAAGAGGAGACTCACTGTTCTTACTGAAGCACTGGTTGGGAAATTATTCCAGACAAATAGCTCTTAAACACCAAAAAAAGAGACATATTTCCTTATAAAACACAGAGTTGCACCCTGATGCTTGGCTAGGGGTAACCTCACAGAATAACCTTCATTTCTCAGACATATAGGACATCCTGGCAGACTCAGGAATGCAGCAGAGATGAGGAGCATAGGGTGGGAAGCATGACATGGGTTCAGCTGCTCAGGGGCCTGAACCTCCATCCCAAAGCCATGGGTGACCTGATCACCTTGGCATGGCAGTCCTGCCTCCAGGGGCAGGTACCTGTGTGACACCCAGGGCCCTCCCAGCCTACATCTCTGGCATTTCATGATGGATGCTGGAGCAAGAAAGCTACTTTGATCCTGATCCACAAAGGAGTTTATCTTTGCACTTGCAAAGGGGTTGTATGTTGGGGATCTTAACAAAGATGTGAATTTTCCAGGATGGCTGTGCCTATATCTGCGCTTTAAATAAATGCACTGGGACTATTAGTCTATGGCCTTAACTACAAGAAAACATTTGCTGATTGTCATGAAGATTCTAAGGGCTCCAGACAGCAGGATGCATTCTGATGATTGTTTGCTGCTGGATTACTTGTGGTGCTGCTAGCATCATTGCTCAGTGGGCTCTGTCCTCTTGCCAGGGAGTCAGCAGGAGAGGATAAAGGCCAGAGTTATCTTGGCCTCTTGCACCATTTGCAAGGGAAAGAAATAATACTAAGCCAAGAAATTTTGGCTGTCTTTTGAAGATGATAATATCCCAATGAAACACATGTATTAATTATTAATACAAATGGCATCAGAGAGCAAAAATTCATGCATATGAAATAGACTTATATTTACATTTGAAACATTTTTCTTCTGTCTGGTATGAAAGTTTGTCTTTAATGGCCTATTAGTGCTTAGTTAATGCTACATTAGCTTATTTTTAATGTACTGAACTAGCAACAAAGAAATCACAATCCAAACATTACCTCAAGAAGAAAACACAGAAGAAATAGTGCATGGGAAAGAAGTGCTTACAATTTTTTTCATTCACGGTCTGTTGCATCAAACTAAATTCATTAGAATTTTAGAATTCAGTCTATAAAATAATGCTCAGCACATTACAGAAGATCATGTCAAGGGTGATTTTGTAGTGTGATAGCAAGGGAATTAAAGCAATCATTCACATGAACAATAACAAGTATTCAACAGCTAATCACCTGTCTACCATCTGAAATTCATCCTCTGAATGAGGATGTCAATGTTCTAACCCTTTTTTGTAATGAGTTTGCCCACTCAGGAATAAAAGAGGAATTTTAGTGAAATGCTAATGCAGTACCTGTAGCTTTATTTGCAATTTTGCATAAAATCTTTTAAATTAATTATTGAAGAGAGCTACACATAGGTGATATAAACATAATAAGCATTTATTTAGTCTGTGGATATCTGATAGCCTCTTATTTACTCTTTATTTACTTAATGAGCTGTATTCTCAAGATTTTCTAAACAGACTTTTAAGTATATTGGTCCTTAATGTTTGTTTATCTGGGGAAAGACCCTTTATTTCTCCTCATTTATATTTTATATTTCATTTTTCCTGTATTATATTTCCATTTTTCATATCTTAAATGATTTCCACTAAAACACAAGCTTTGTTTCATGAAAGGTAGAATTTTTGTCACTTAATTTTAGACTCATAGATTTCAGCATCTTGTCTATTGCCTGTGTTCCCTCTGTTATCAGTGGAGAGACCTCTCTAGGGGGCAACTCATTTGATTTGTCTCAGATGTCTCCCTTAGGCCACAATGAATCACTCCATCATGGGAGGGCTTATATCTCTCTGCTTTTATTTTAGGCAATGCCTGTCTATCTCCTTTATACCTAGTGCCTATCTTTCAGATGACTAAAGTCAGGAAAGATGGATTTAATCTCTTCCTGCTATGATGATATTCCTCTACAGAAATGGTTGCTTTAGAGAGTCTTTATATGCAGTTGCTGAAATAAGCCATGATATGTGTTTGCTCAGAAGACGACATACAGCTAATTTGGCTTTCTTGACTTTCCCTGGCTCAATTGGCTTGATAAAATCTGTGTAGTGGTCAGAAACCTACTGTGATAGGGCTCAGATCCTATTTAAATGACTTCCTCATGGCCCCAACTACTAATGGCTCCAAGCATACAGCCATGTGCAGATGCAACACAACCTACAGAGCTTCCAGTAAATTATTTCTGTAGCAACCACTTCTCTTTGAAGAATCTGTGAGGAGCTGGTTGGGATCTCCTTCAATCCAGAGCCGTTCCAAACACTTCAGTTCCATCACTGTGCCACATGCACAGTAACTCATGGCCTTTTCTGGAAGGGAAGGTGGTAGTTAAAATTATAACCTAACTCATGTATCAAATGGGAACCCTGGTGGATAAACAGGGATTTCTGCTGGCAACAGCAAAGTATTTTATGGACTTCAGGGAAAAAGTCATTTTGTGCAAGGGTGTAATGTAACGTCTATATACTGCTTAATTTTCACTCATGCTTTCTAAATAACACTTAAGGAGCACTTCAAACATGCAAAGCTCCTGGCCTGGACTTTTAACTTCCACTGTGTAATTTAGGATCAACTAAATGGGGATTTTTAAGATTATTGCAAAATACAAAGAAAGTCTAAGAATGGAAGTCAGTTCTCAGTTCCTCAGCTCCAAGACCATAGGTGTTGTTATACCTAAAGATACTTCCTATTCTAAAACTGTTAAACATCATCTATGGAAGTTTTTCAGACCTTTTTTTTTAAAAGCACTTTCACAGATTTCAGGAGGTTCTTAATACTTTTTTAGCATTTTTGCAAATTAATCTCTGATGACTTTCTCCCTGGTTATATATTCCACAGCTGCAGTCTTGACAAGGCAAACAGC
>NW_008667770.1:7634-16193 GCF_000695815.1 Acanthisitta chloris
CTCTTAGAAGGTGCATTTCATTCATACAGAGATGTAATTAACTACTTTCTGGCTTCTCCACACAAGCACACCTTCTAATTGATCATTACCTGAAACATCAGGGTGTTCTCCCTAACAACTTCATTTGCATTTAATTATGCTGTATTAGGCAATATTGAAGGTGACACTAGAAAAGGTTGATTCAGGAAGATGGCATCAGTTCAGTTATTTCTAATGAGATAGATTATGCTACATGGATGTTTCCAAAGGTGTTTGTAGTGCCTCTCTTGAGAAGCAGGAGGTTGGCTGATTTTCACTTTTACTGTTATCAGAATCTTCTAAACTTTGTGGTTTGCAGGAATTTGTTCCATTTCCCTTCCTCTAATTCCAGGTGGGGCATTTTCTTCCAGTCTATCTCTTATTTTCTTAAGAAAACATCACTGTGTAATTCTATAGGAAATGGTCTTCATGCTAACATTTGGCTGAGAACGCTTTCAATAAGATAATTTTCTTCAGTAAAGATGTAGGTAGAGACGGAAGCTACAAAGTAAGGTTTCCTTTAGAGCAGTTTCCCTCTTATATTTCCTTAACTGTAAGTGATCTGACATCTCTTGAAACTTTATCCAAAATGCTCAAGTCAGTGAGCCTTCCCATCAATGCCAGAGTTCTTTGTCTCCCTTGGCTAGTGTCTCAGTCATTTAGTACTTAAGAAGGTGTGATATCTATGAATTCATATCAGTGAGACATCACTATTATTTGGTTATTACAGCATCAAAGATCTAGAGAGCCCAGTGTGTCTAGGTCCAGAGAGAAGCAGCATCTCATCAGGCTGCTGGAGGCTGTCTGCTTCGTGGCAAAGAAGCAGTCTCTCTCCACCACTCCCTCCCTGAGCTCCAGCAGGACTTACCTTACTGATGGACATTTGCCCTACCAAAGCCACAGATTTAGCTATTGATCTCTGATGTCATTCACACACTGTATGGTGGAAGGAGAAGCAGAACTGTGCCCAAGGGTATATGAGCATCAAATGCAGCTGCAGAGGTTCAGCAAGTTTACAGAATCTACTCTTTCCTGGTATTTCTCAAACACTACTTGTTATGTATTAGTCCTCATTCCCAAAGACAAATAAACCAGCAAACTCCTTTAAAAGTAAGTTCCACTGAATATTACTGTTACAAAAATAATTTATAAAATGTATCTGAAGTGTTGGAACAGAAAAAAGAGTTTATATTTTTAATGATGTATATATATCAATGAGAATTTGGGAATGGAGCAAACTTGTATTGGGAATATTCATGCAGGAAAACTTGGTATAATGGGTGAAAGAGAAAATATTTTCCCATGTGAAACAAAGAATTCTTTCACAGTTTACAATCCTCACTTTACTGAAGTCCATGATCAAGTGCATGACCTGTGCATGAGCTCCTAAATATCTTCATACCATCTGCAGGGTAGCCAGGAGTGCATCAGTTATCTTTTTACTTTTTATGAGCTGTGGTAGCTCAACAAAGAAATCGGGAACAAATTCTATGGCTTCTTTCAGACAATGTAAGTAAAATTTTATTCCAGCTAGTTCTGGCCTGACATTTACTTCAAGTACTTATCTCTGGGAGCATACCAGGAAGGAAACTGTAAAAACACATTTGATGATCTTGTCAAGTTAAAAGTAGTCAGCAAATAATAAGCCTCTGCTGATACTTCAGTGCATTCCAGAAATTCACCCTGTTGGCCTGTTTTGTTTCCCCTACACCAAAACCAGACACTATTCTTGAATTTTATATTTTAATTTATGAGTCTATTCTTCTTGTAGCTTTCCCATCACTGTACTTTTCTGTAGGGTTCAGAAAGGTAACTTCTCCATGTATTTTAAGGGAAGAAAGGCCACCCAGTTCCTTCTTAGAAAATATTTGTTGACCTGCAGTTGACCCAGGCATATGTGCACAGAAGCAGGGGTTTACAGTCCAGGCAGTCAAATCAATAGAAAGCCTGTTTCAGAATTAGCAAACACAGGTTTAACTCTTATACACCTTGGTTCTAGAGGCATTTGTAGAAAGGAAATTGAAATTATTACACAGCTTTAATCATAACAGTCTTTGTATGCCATGATCACATGTACATGCTTATATTTGTGTGCTTTACATTCTTGCTCACTTACCTTATTCTTTGTGTGGGAAGGGAATGACATAGAAAATAATGGTGCAATGCAATAGCAATGTGTGAAAGAGTAAAATCCATGGTCTACTAACCACTCTGTGGCATGGAAAGCTGTGAATCCAGAAGACCTTAGGGAGCTGGGAGAAGGGTTCTGTACCTCCCACACCAACTTTTACCCTCTGGCCAGATGCAGCCTAGCTCTGACATTCAAGGGAGAGGTTCTGGACAGCTTTTAAAGACAGTGAAACAAAAAAATATGATTCAAGCACCTAGGTGTCCACTATAGGGTGACCGAATTGCTCTGTGCCCTTCTCTCCTCTGCACTGAGTACACGTCCACTGATTTCAATGGGAATTTACATACCTACAGATTGATTTCATTGTGGAAACATAGGCATACAATGCAACTCATGTCAGATGCACTATCTTATCTCACAGAGCTTGCCCCTGCCACTCCAGGGGCACCTGAGGCTCCCAGAGGTCACAGCTGACCAGTCTGCATGGGTGGGAGGCTCAGATAAACACAGCTCAGCAGATGAGTAACTGATTGCTCCAGAAATATGTAGCCAAGCAACTGCATCAAGCCCATAGCTCACGTCCAGATGCTTACATTTGAAAGGTGTAAGTTTGAAGAGAATTAGATGAATTCCACATTTTATTGGAATAAACCATACCTGACATAGCCTGTTTCTGAATTGTGGCCAGAAAAGTGCCAGAGCACTGTTCACTAATTATGAGATTTCATTTCAGTGCCTACTGTGCAGAGCTAGATTAGGTTTACTGAGGTTTCAATGCACACCAGATGTAAGTGCCACACAGACTTCTGGCATGACTGCTGAGGTTTGTGGATAATGGATTTTACTCATTTTATAGAGTAGAATGGATATGACATGATATTTTACAGGGACTTAGAAATAAATCCCTGCTCCAAGAAGCTTAAATTATATAAGGAGTTTAAAAGAGATTAATTTCTATTGCTTGTGGGTACCTTAAGGTGTATAGCTTTTGCTTCATTTTCTACCCAACAACCCTTTATCTTTCTCTAAGAGCTGACACACAATACACTACCAGTTACTGGAGAGCAGGAGTTTGTTGCAGGCTGCATTGCTGAAATCCAGCATATTGAACTAAGCTGCCTGTTAAACACAAGCCAGGTGGTAGAAAGTTGTTGGGAAAAGAAGTAAAGCAAAACTTGGACCTTTAGTGGAAAACAATCCTGAAAGTGACTGAAAAGAACTACAGACAGAAGTTCTTACAAGCTCATGCAGGGCTGGAGTGCAATCCATTCCTGTGCTAAGCTGACAGTTCTCTGCAGTGTTTGCAACCTTCATCACTTAGAGCTTAACGTGTGCAGAGCTATAGGAGGAAAGTGCTTTTTTTCCCACCTGAATAGATACAGAGAGCCTCAGCATGCAGCATGTTACTCTAAGGCCTGGGTAGCAGTGAGTTTTTGAAAGAACTCCATAAATAGAACTGCTCTTCAAAGCTATGAATAAGATACACTGTGGAGGCACAGTGCCTGTAAAGATTCAATTCAGGTACACAGTGGAAAGTTTCAGCCAGCAGCAGCCAGTCACAGAACATTTCTCAGATTTGCCAAGAGTATTGTAATTAAAATGTTAATTTTCAGCTTTGTCATACTCACTATTTGAATCTATAATTACATAAGCGAGGGAAGCACTATGTACCTCTTCCTTACAGCAACTTCCTTTCCTCTCTCCTCTCCTCTCCCTCTTAAAGCAAAAGTAGCCAAGAGCAGGCTGAAGGAAGCATTACAAGAAATTTCCTAGTCTAGTATTCAAATGACTTTGAAGGTTAGTTTAACACCTATTTAAGACACTTGCTGTTCAAGAACTCAGGGTTTTATCCCACAAAATGCTCATTTAAGGTGATTTGAAACTTATGCTTCAATAGAAATAGAAAGCAAGTGGTAAGAGACCAGCAAACCTCACAAATATCTGACACCATTCTTCTGGACTGGAAAGAGCCAACAGTCACTTTCACCTTCACAATAACCTTGAGAGAAATTTGCAAGCTGATGACAACTGTACTTACAGAATATTTTGTACAAGGAAACATAGTTTTCACTAAACCCCAAGGCAATCATGACCTAAGCTGTAGGACACCTGCACTGGGACTATGAGCACATACCCTATTACATATTTTTGCAAGTTATTATGAGAAATTAAAATTTGAGAAGTAAATAAGAGAAAGTTGACAATTACTTTCTTTATTCCATAAATTATGCTTAGAAAGCCTCCATTATCTAGCCAGGATTTTAGGGGCAAATGTTCTGGGTTTTTTTTTTTGTCTCTCCCTAAACTCTTACACTCTGACTAAAACTGCATTGATATTTTTTAGCATCTTCTGTCAACAAAATAGAGAAAGCATCATGTGCCTTCATCTACCTAAACAAGGAAGTAATGGCTGTAGAAGTGGAGTACTGCATACCAAATATTCGTATAAAATTGCTCATAATCATTCCCCAAAGTCATTGACATTTTGAATAACTAATAAATTCGAAAATTTACAATCTGTTAAAAGATAATCCATGAAAAAAGCCAAAGACTGCCAAACAAGTAATTCTTTGTAAATTACTGCTCTGCTGATGTAATTACATTACACAAAATGAAGCACTCAACCCTCCAAGAACCAAATGTTTCACTGCCCTTTCTAATGGGTGGCAAACAGATGAAATGAAGCACACAGAGAGAACCAACAGGGGAGAAACCTTGCAGTGACAGGAGATTATCCTCAATGTATATCACATCTCGTATATTGGGAGCACTGAGATTCTTTCTAGGTAGAATAATAAAAAAATAATAAGGTAGCACCAGAGCAACAGGGGTGCTGAAATGAGAATGAGTGTCAGTATGAATTTTCATTAGGCACAGCTGGAAGGTCTGAGAATGTGTTGTGTAACCAAGTCTATGAAAATTAAACAGTGTGAAAACTGCTGACACAACAACTGAGCTGTTTATACCAGAGGCAACCCCAAGCACACATCCCCACACAGACCAGTGAACACTAGTTGATTCAGAGGTCATCAAAGGCATTTTTAAAAAGAATTTTCAGAGACTGAAAAATGGACAAAGTTGAAAATTACTACTAGGTTTATGAACTGCTGCCAGATCCTTTGTGGTGTATGAATGATAAACTTTTATGAAATGTGGCATTTTCTTGCACAATATACTATCAAAAATATCTGGTACAATAAAGGTAATATCTGAGAAGCTTTCATCCTCCCAGTCTTTTGTTAATAAAACACAGACATTAATCAGATATTGCCTTTTAAGTGCACATCAGAGCAGAGATTCACATTCTTTTTTGTAGTGCTTTGTCCTACTGTCAGATATGAAACGTGTACAGGCTGTAAATGGGTAACTGGATAGGCTTCTTCCCTGAGATAAATTCAGTGTTTCTGTTATTCTGTTTCCTATATTATTTCTGTAATTCAGATTCAGATTTCAGATTCTAGACATAACTAGCTACCCTCCCTGCACTAGCTTTATGCACCAGAAAACTAGGTATTTGCAAAGGTGATAAGAGTGTTAGGAATGGCCAAAGAGCCTTGTCCTCTCTTCACTCCCTTGATGAAGCTACATCTCTGACTTATCTGACTTCTACTGCTGAGAGAGGACTGGATGAGGTAGAGAAGTGTTGAGGTAGCTGCTGCCCTCATTCCTTACATCTCTTCAGTGGCAGCAAATCCACCTCCTAAAGGCTCTTCACCCTTGGCTGGTTCACCTTCCATGTGAGGTTTATCCTAAGACTCGTCCATCCTTGTCCCCTGGGGAATATCCTGGCCCATGCTCAGATCACTTCTCCATGCCTGTTCTGCTGGGGAGCTGTCAGTGCTCTGTGCTGTTTGACTATCTCACAAAACAGAGCTGTAAAAAGTTCTTAGGACTCCACTTCTGCTTCCAAATCTTAAAAAAATGTAAGTCAACATCTACTTTTCATTCCCAAAGCATGCAACATCAGTTTTGCAGTGGACTTTACCCTTGACTAATAAGATTCCACCTAAAGTAATTTCATCAGAACAACATCAAATGCACTAAACCCAAGAAAGATCTTTGGCTTTTTTTTCAAATCAAGTATCAGGAGTAAGTAATTTTATAAAATTTTGCATGGTTTTAAGATAAATGGTTGATTGTTCCAAGGAAGAGATCTCTGAGAGAGTTATGCCTTTAAGTGTATGGAAACTGAAGTCACAACTGAGTGATCTTCATTCCCAATAGCCATGTCAGCATTGTGCAGGCCAGAGGATCTAGTAATCCCTCATGGCTCTCTCCATGCTGGTGTAGCCAAATTTCTTTCCAAAAGCAATTACTGGGCACAAAGGCAATGGTGCACACCAGTGCAGGATGCCAACATACAGGCCAGATGTTGTCTATATGTGCACCTCAGCAGGTTTCTGAGGAACACTCTGTAGAGCAAGAGGGCCAAAGCTAATGTACCTGTCCTTCATTAGGAAGCAGCAGTCATATAAGATGGCAGAGGGATATAAAGGTGTACTTCAGAAGTTACCAAATCAGAGATGTCAAAGAGCTCCAGCAACCAGCTTAGGCAGTGATGAACATACCACAAACCCACCAGCACTTTAATGTGAGTACTGGTTAATAAGTTAATTAACTTACTATTACCTGAAGTTAATTACCTTACTAATTACCTGAAGACAGGCAGGGAGAGTTGGTTTTTTTAGCCTGGAGAAGAGAAGGCTGTGGACAGACCTTATGGCAGCCTTCCAGTACCTAAAGGGGGCCTGTAAGAGAGCTGGAGAGGCACTTTTCACAAGGGCCTGTCGTGATAGAAGAAGGCTTCCAACTGAAAGAATGTAGGTTTAGATTAGATATAAGGAAGATGTTCTTCACTGTGAGGGTGGTGAGATACCAGGACAGGTTGCCCAGAGAAGCTGTGGGTGCTCCATCCCTGGAAGTGCTCAAAGCCAGGTTGGTTGAGCAGCCTGATGCAGTGGAAAGTGCCTCTGCCCATGGCAGGGGAGTGGAACTAGATGATCTTTAAGGTCACTTCCAAACCAAACCATTGTATGATTCCATGACTGTCTGTGAAAAGGAAATCTTATCTCATAGTATTCTTTTTGTTAGCAACTTCCCTCAGCACATGTCACCATCAGGGAGTAGGTACCTCCTCTTTAACTCATAGTATTCTTCATGTTAGCAACTTCCCTCAGCACGTGTCACCATCAGGGAGTAGGTACCTCCATGGCCCAGAGACAGTCCAGTGCTGGAGACACCAAACCTAAACACTTCCCATTTGCAGGTCTCACAGGAAAGGATTTTCCTCTCTACACTCACCCCAACCATTTTGCAGAGAGATGATAAACCAATATACAAACAACCTCAAGGCAGTCGCATGTTCAAGTGCTTCCTCACATAAATATTTCTGAGGATTTTAAATTACAAGGAAACTATTTACCAGTTTGTGGTAAAGGAGGTATTGGGCTGCTGAAAAGAAGCAAATAATCAGGGCAAGAAACATTTTGTTCCGTTGTACATCTCTCTCTTCATACTTTGCCAGGAGATGGTAATGAGTAGTGAGTCATGAGTAGCATTTCACTGGAATGAAAAGCGGCATAAATAGACCAGAAAGCACACCCTATCCTTTCAAGAACCCCCATCTCATAAATATCCAGATCTTCATTAATTAGGGATTGAAGGTAAATTATTGTGATTATTGCAAATTAATGCTGGGAGCCAGTCCAACAGAGTTATCCAACAGAAGTCGCTGAGAATGCTGAGGCACAAATACCCCACAATGCCACTGGGAGCCTCATCTCCTGCCATGGATCCCCAGTATTTAGTATCATGCCTCCAGCAGCTTTGAGGCCTTGAGGCATTGAAAGAATGAGGTGAAGCAATTTTTAGGTTTATTCCAAATGTAGTAGACATTGAATGGCATATTACTCACTATTTCTAATAATGCTTGGATGTAAGCCTCCAGTTAGGTATCCAGAAGAACTCCAGGTTAACTGGAAGCATCAGCACCTGAAGTTATTTTGATTATTTGTGTTACAATAGCAACAAGAGACCAGTGATCCGGGATGCCAGAGACTGTAGAAATAAACAGACTGTCCCTTCTCCATAGCTTTCCTTCATGCAAAAAATAAAGTGTACTGGTGTCATTGCATGAAGGTCATGTTCTGTCTACAAGACCAGGGGAGGCTGGCCTGTACTGGTGTCATTGCATGAAAGTCATGCTCTGTCTACAAGACCAGGGGAGGCTGGCAAGCCCTGCTGGACAGCCCTTTGCTTCTCAAGCCCAGGATGTTAGAGCAGATCATCCTGGTTTGGAAATAGGCATTCCTATTTCCCGAGCTCAGGTGTTTTCTTGAAAGTGTCACACTGATCCTCGAGAGGTCTTCACATCTGAAGTGTTCTTCAGGCCAGCAGGAACACAGGTTCTT
>NW_008667770.1:16222-24647 GCF_000695815.1 Acanthisitta chloris
TATAGCAGCAAGTTTTACTCTGTTCATGACAATCTTTCTTCTGCCAGAGAAACTTGTCCTGTGGTTATCACCTGATTTAAAAGGGATGTATGAAACTTTCAGCCTTCCTTACATTGCCATATGCTTGTATTTTTGTTCAGATACATCACTGACAGAACAATTAAGTAGCCTGAGTTTCCTGCAACACATCTTCCAAAAATGCTTATCACCCTGAAAAGCATCCTTCTGTTGCAAATGCCTACAAAAATTTCCCAAGCTAAATTTGTCCATGTCAGCTTCCCTGACTGCTTACATGGCAATCTATTTGGTATCACCAGGACCCAACCCCACATCTGTATCTACTTCACTGACTCTTCCCCATCTCTTGCACCCCACTTAAATTCTGTATTTTTTCATTCCTCCTCCTTTACCTATATTTCCACCAACCTGGACCTGCCCCTTCTCATGCATGCAAGGCAGGCTGCAAGTTCTTGGGTTATTGACCCATCCTCATCCTGAACTGGATCACATCCATCATCCTGGACTAGAAGTAGAATTACAGGTTTCAAAGCAACATGTGTGTGTGAGGCAACAGCAGCCACCATGGCAGCTCAGAGCTCTGGTTGTGACATTTTGCCAGTGGATGGAGGTGCCAGGGTCACATCTCCTGGAAAGCCCACACACAGTGAGCTGGGAGAGGTTGTGGCCACTGCTTCCCATTCAGACATCTCATACAACACTTGAGCAAGGTCTAGGGTGGTATTTAGAAGATCCACCAGTATGTGGTCTGTATTTCCTTGCCTGCAATGAACATCTGGATGTGAGCTGAGAGGAACATCTGCTTCTTAACTGCATAGTGATTGCTCCCACCTCGGAAGGGGCAGGCTAAGAAATCTATTCTGCAGCTGACCTGCTGGTCACCAGCACAAGAATCTTGTGTGCTCATAACAGATCGCCACTGAGAAAACACAGCATATTTCATGAAACTTTGCAAATCTCCAGGGAATTAACAGAATGGTGTAGAGAACCCTGCCAGCTTTGTCCCATGTGCTGGGCTCAGCAGATTGCTGATTGTGAGCAGCTGGTGGGCTCACTTCAACATCTGGGGAACAGTCCTCTGAGCAGGATGTTGTAGCCTGATGTGTGGCTGATGCAACTGCAGAGCTGTGTAACCTGCAGCTCACATTTCACTGGGGCTGTCAAACCCAGGCTCCAAGAGCAGGGCCTGGTCCCAGTGCCACACTACATCTGGGAATATTCTTCAGGCATCCTAAACAGGCATCTTTGGCACCTGAATTTCCACTAAAATGCTGTTTGGAGACAGCATTGAGGAAAACTAGTAACAGAGATAGGAGACAAAGTCCAGTTATCTTACTTTTGGTCTTTTCATAAGGCTTACCTATAAGACCTGCACCTGGGATTCATGATTTTTGGGAAGGTTAAATCCCAAACTTTTTCAGGAATTCATTAAAACCTGGAAAGAACAACTAGCTGGTTAAATGGCACACTCCAGAAGTCAGCCATAGGACATGCAGATTCTTTCAAACCCAAGTTACTTGACCCATTTGATCCTACAATTATAATTATTTTAGTGTTATTAGGGTAATAACAATTATGACCACAGAATAGTATGCTGGCATCATGATCCAGACACCTAGTTGCTAGTTCATTGTGCTAATTCTCAGTGTTTCTAATAGTTTGGTTACAGTTGTGGGTTATGACAGCATGTAAGCACTGCACAGCAATTGGAATTATAGTAACTTTGAATTAAGTCTTTTCTGCAGTATTCTGAGTGTTCATTAATCAATATGCTTATCTAGTTGGTTTTTTAATGTGCTCTTATTCTTCTGGCAGCAAGTGCAGCTTACTTGCACATAGAGTAAAAGATGATCACTCTCATCTAATGTAACACAAAAGCAAGTGTATGATCTCCATCTCTATAACAGCCAAACAGCCAGTTTGGCTTGTAGTGGGACTGGGATGGAGCAATACATCCTATAGCTATGGAATACACACCTAACACATGATGCAGGGAGAATTGGAAGTGCCACTCAGAGTCATTTGCATGTGAAACGACTATGCTCAGCCTTGCAGTATCTTGCTTGGTGGATGTCTGCAAGGAGATCCAGTCTCTCGGTGTAAATGCAAAGTAATTCTAAGTCCACTGTAATTTTCACCTGCATTGAACAAATACAGAAAAACCTGCAGAGCTTGAGATTTTCTGGGGTTCCTAATACAAGTAAAACCTATCCAGAAGAAATAACAGAAGTTTAGTGTATCTAGGACCAAGTCCCTTGTCAAATTTCATCTTCCTCCTCTGAACTAAAAAGTTGCTACAAGTACTTTATAGTGGGAAAAAATTAGGTATTGAGAAATCTGATGCCTATTCCTAGCATTCCTTTCAATCTCATCTGAACTTTATGAAATTATATTTGACATTAAAATTCAGTGTGAGGTAGAGATGAGATAGAAAGTACAGCTGAATCAGTTGAAATTTCTCAAAGAAAAGCAGTTGAATTCCTCTCCAGGAAGAGTAACCCCTAACACCAGTACAGGTTGGGCATTGACCTGCTGGACAGCAACTCTGTGGAGACAGACCTGGGGGTCCTGGTGCACAGCAGGTTGTCCACGTGTCAACAGTGTGCCCTTGTGGCCAAGAAGGCCAATGGAATCCTGGGATGCATTAAGAAGAGTATTGCCAGCAGGTCGAGGGAGGTGATCCTGCCTCTCTACTCAGCCTTCATGAGGCTAAACCTGGACTACTGTGTCCAGTTTTGGGCTCAGTACAAGAGGGACATGGAGCTCCTGGAGCAGGTCCAGCAGAGGGCAATGAAGATGACTGGAGCATCTCACTGATGAGGAAAGGCTGAGAGAGTTGGGCCTGTTCAGCCTCAAGAAGAGACGACTGAGAGGGAACCTCATTAATGTATTCAAGTATATGAATGGGAAGTGCCAAGATGATGAACCCAGACTCTTCTCACTTGTGGAAACCAATGAAATAAGAGGAAATGGGCAAAAATTGATGCCCAGGTAGTTCCACCTGAATAAGAGGAAGAACATCTTTACTGTGCGAGTTACTGAGCACTGGAACAGATTGCCCAGAGAGGTGTTCAAGAACCATCTGGATGCAATCCTGAGCCGTGTGCTCTGGGCTGGCCCTGCTTGAGTAGGGAGGCTGGACCAGAGGACCCATTGTGGTCCCTTCCAACCCAAATGATTCCGTGATTCTGTGAAAATGAGGTCATACAAAAGGTTTAGACAGGCCTAATAAAGGCATCTGAGAAGCATGATTTAAATAAACAGATAAATGCATGATGCTTTCAGTACAAAATTCAGTCCCACTCATCCCATGATAATTAGTTTTCATTTTAATGTAACAAGATGTTTGTAACACCCCCACCACTGACTTTAATTCCCATGTAACACAAGATCAATTACACTTTTTTCAGACAGCTGTTTTTTTACTTCATATTTTGCTTCAGAAGAAATCATTAATGTCTTTCATGTAGGCATACTCTCAGCACTGTTATAGTGTTGTTATCCAAAACATATTACAAGAGCAGGTTCATCAGCTGAACAATCTTGGCCTCATAATATCTTTTTCAGTCTAGGAGAAAATGATCTGATTTATTGATGGCTGCTGTTTACCCAGAGGTTTTCTGCAGAAAAAATAATTCAGCTATATTGCTATCTCTGTGTCAATATAAAGTATATTTTCATGGAGATATTAAATAAAAAGTACTGTTCTTTTTTATCATTTATTATATCTCCATTATCAAGTCAAGTCCCAGATGAAGGACCTTGTTGTTTTGGATTACAACCTTGCAATAACGTTTGTCTCCCATGTATTTTATGCACCTGTCATGTATTTTCCCTCTCAGAGTACCTATTGAAAGAATAGAAAATGAACATGCATACAGAATCTCTATTCCAAAGAGAGACATTGTTATTTATTTCAAAGGGATAAAGATGAGTTTGCGACAAAGATATTTCTGGTTTCCTTTGTTACCACTCTGTTTAGGCAGAGGCAATAGTTTCTAGTAGTTTTTATAGTTTTGGTTTGCAATGTTCATTTGACAGTAGCATTTACTAGCATACCCTGAGGGCCAAAAAGAATTTTAAGCAATTCAAGCAAATTTATTTTATTTCCTAATAATCACTGAAGGGTGACAGACAGATTCTACCAGGCTGCATTCAGTTCAAGGGCAAGTCTGTAGGGCAAAGATCTCTTCAGACCACTCTTACAGAGCCTTTTTTTATTTAGTATTTTGTTTCCCAAGAGAAATTACAGTAGATTTAGGAAAAAATTTGAAAAACATTGTAAATAAACACGGATGTTCTCTTCAGTCTGCTAAGTTGTGCTTGCCCTGCTGCTATTTCTTTTTCCACTGATTTTATTTATAGCTTCATTGTATAGCTAGCTGCAGGAGGGAGAGCTGAGCAAACAACATTTCCACTATGGGGTGATTCAGATATTTTCATATTTGCCCTAAATCAGAATGGAACCAATTTTTATGGGAAGAAAACACCTGAAGAATTTCAGTTGAGAAATGCAGATGTGTTTGTTGGGTGTGCAGTCATGTAATGACCAGAATTTGTTCTAGGCCTCTGGAGAAGCGATACCCTGCTGCACTACAACCAGAAAATTTATTCCAAGGACCTGAAGCACTGAGGTTGTCGTTCAGATTAAGCAAAACCAAGCCAACCAACCTATTTATTTCATTCTCTAGTGCAAAAAGGTTGTAAATTTAACATTTTCTTGTGAAAATTTGCCATTTTGCAAGACTTTACTAATGGCTCAAACCATGTTTTTCTGGGAAAATGCCTAGTCAGGTCCAGAAGAAAGCGGATCTTAGAGCCACACACTGACATATTCTAGGAAATTTAGTTTTTAAATAAACCCAAGTAGGTTAAGTACACACTCGCCCAGGTAATGAATAGTAACTGTGACTAACCCCAGCAATGTCAGCTACACACGTGAGGAGATGATATTTCAGCCTGAGAGCAGTCAGCCACTCACTCAATGGGATAAGGCAATTTGCAGAATAAAACAATCCAGGAGATGTCACCAAATGGATTTGAGGAAATCATGATATGGTCATAAAAATTTGGTGAAAAAAAATAGGCTAAAACTGAAAATATATATAGCTGCTATTCCTTCTATTCCCTTGGATATAAAGTAGTTTCATTTACAAGATATTGAGCATATCATTAAACTCCCAGAACAGAAGCTGCTCTTCCTCAGCTTATTTGACTGGTTTTTTGTATTATTTGTTAGGAATTCCAACAAAAATATTTAGCCATAAGGAAATGCTGCAAGCAAAATATGACTTGTGCACAAAATACTTCAATTTGAAATAGAAACAGTCCTCCTTTGACAAGGTTAAATGCAACTTTTAACACTCTAAGGATGCCAGCAGATAAAACACATAAATAAAAAGCAGGGAGCCAAAAGACACATATGGAGCTAACAATGTTCCTTAAAAACTTAGTGGAGGGGCCTGGTGTTCTTACACATGGGAACACCTTCAGTGAGCCCTGCAGGGGACAGGGCTGCAGCTCAGGTTTATAGAATGGGAAACAGCTGCTGCTTTGCCCTGCTATCTCAGTTTCAGATGGGATACAGTTAATTTTCTTCCTAGCAGCTGGTACGGTGCCATGTTTTGGATTGATTATGAGAATAATATTGATAACACACTGATGTTTTAGTTGTTGCTAAGCAGGGCTTACTCGTAGTCACAGACTTAGGTAGGGAGAGAGGAGGAAGGGAGGAGGGAGGGAGGGAACAAGCAGCTGCATGGTATGTAGCTGCCAGCTGGGGTTAAACTATGGCAGTCCTCTGCCAAAGCTACTCCCTTTTGCATGGGCTGCTCCCAGGCAGGCTGAGAGCATCTGAGTTTGTCCTTGAGGCTGGTGTGATGGGTGCTTCTGGGTCCAGCCAATAATGTAAGCAATGGTTGCAGTGAGCCTTGTGCAATGCCATGAAATGATATGGCTCAATGTACACCAAAATCTGGGCCAGAAATCCTGGAGGTCATACTCTGACCTCTTCCACTTGAATCTGTGTACATTACAGTGTACAAAAGCATAAGGTGTTTTATACTTTATATTTTATACTTTTTATACTTTATATTTTCACTGTGTATGCAGGCACATGAATGCATGTGCATAATACAGCTATTTCAGTTTTCCTACAGAGATAATTTTTTCCCTGTACTGGATAAGAAGAAGCCTTAGGGCAGCTTTGTTTTCCCTTATACTGCATTAAAACATTGCTATTCAGATTGAATTTTAGTGTGAATCACATGATCACATTGATGCTTCAGAATGTAAGTGCAGAATTCCCTTTTGGCTTTAATAGCATTTATGCAAGAAATCAGAAGAACTTGTTCAAATTTAAAATGTGGTTATATTTTGCCTTCTAGCTTTTTAAAATTTTAATTTTATTTCTGCAAAAGGAAAAGAGCAAACAGTCTGAAGAGACAGATGTACATGAAAAAATATCAAAAGATCCACCACCCTGAAGGAGATTCTCACATAAAGTTTCTCTCTGTTGTAAAGACAACAATTTTCTGCATAGATTTTGTTGTTGTTGTTATGGAATTAATGTCTGTTTTATTGAGAGCATTCTGAGCTCATATGCACTTTTTATTATACAAAATATGCAGCTACTCTGTTAAAGACTAGAAGTGATATGCAGAAACACTGAACATGTTTGGAAGAGACTGAAGAGGGAGAACACAGATAACTCATACAAAAATGTATTGTGTGCTGCGTTTCCACAAATGCTAACTGTCCAGAAGCCTGAGAAGCACGAGCTGCTGTGATATCATGTTCCCATTCACAGAGAGCCCATGCTGACTCTGCATCTGAGTGGTATGGAAGAAAACAAATGTCACCTTTGTCTTCTAAAAGGGCAAGGAGGACCCAGGGAACTACCAGTCAGTCACCCTCACCTCAATCGCTGGAAAGGTGATGGTGCATTCCATTCTGGAAGCTACAACAGTATTACAATTACATCAATAGTATTTACTATAACCTACCAAATTACCCTTTATTCATTAAATCAATAGTTCCAAAACTGCATTCAAAGAAGGGCAGTGAAGATGGTGAAGGGCCTTGAGGGGAAGCTGTACGAGGAGCAGCTGAGATCGCTTGGCCTGTTCATCCTGGAGAAGAGAAGACTGAGGGGAGACCTCATCACTATACAACTTCCTCATGAGGGGAAGTAGAGAGGCAGGCACTGATGTCTTCTCTCTGGCAACCAGCAACAGAACCTGAGGGAATGGACTGAAGTTGTGTCAGGGGAGGTTTAGGTTAGATACTGGAAAAAGGTTCTTCACCCAGAGTGTGGTTGGACACTGGAACAGGCTTCCCTGAGAAGTGGTCACAGCACCAAGCTTGTCAGGTTTCAAGAAGCGTTTGGACAATGTTCTCAGGCACTTGATGTAATTCTTGGGGTTGTCCTGTGGAGGCCCAAGAACTGGACTTGATGATCCTTGTGGGTCCTTTCCAACTCTGAATATTTTGTGATTCTTTTTCATCAAGCACTGGAGTCTTTGCTGAAACATTATTCTGGAATTAATAATAGCATCCTTATGATAATAGTCAAAAGTTATCTTAATCTGTATTACTGAATTAATGTCTTTATGATGCTGTTTCTGCTGTCCCATCTTAAAATCTCAACCATTTTTCCCTGTAGGGTAGCTGCTACCTCCTACAACCACTTCGCACCAAGTCTTGAGCATCTCATTCCTTTCCCAGGAAGGACAGGGACTTGTTTTCTGCTTCCACCCTTGGGAGGATTTCTGGCAATTTGAAAGTTTGTGCTCAGGGAAGAGACCCTGCTGTAAAACAAACCTCTCCAGGCAGAGGGATCACATGAAAGTCCTGAGGCATGGTCACTGCTCTGCTTGGATGAGTCCCCTGTGCACTCCCAGAGAGGGACAGCAAGCTCAGCATACTGCAGTGCCAAAGACCAGTTTTAGTCCCTTGTTAAAAAATTGACCTGGCTATGGACTCTTACTGAATGGTTTTAGGGCATGTAGAATAAAGCAATAATTGTATGTGTGAGCTATAATTCCATGTCACAAAATTCCCCATGGAGAGAAGATGAAAACAATCTGGGAAACATGGGGGCACAGTGCTGGCACTGTTTTTCTTAAATGTGTTTTTTTAAACTTCAGGGAGTGGTTGGTTTGGACTGAGGGCACTAACAGACCAAATTTTGCTCAAAAACTTTATCCTTGGAAACCTAGTACATTAGTGTAGCTGCCAACAGGGTCTAAGACATACCTGCTAGTCAGCAATTTTAAATGCTTCCCGTGCAGTTTATATAAGCCTTTCTGACCAGCTTTGAATTTCAGGCTTCATCGGGTTTAATGGAACACCATAACAGTCTTTGTAGTGTCAACACTTTTCCTTGGTCTCCTCTTGAGCTGCAGAC
>NW_008667770.1:24667-34108 GCF_000695815.1 Acanthisitta chloris
CTCTGACTTCCAGGCCTGTATCTCTCACCAACTGCTGCTGAAATGTGAGCCTGCCCAGAGCAGGGTTGTTTCAAGCACTGTCAAGGGGAATATCTTACAGTGCTCCTCAACCACCTAAATCCTTTTTTATTAAATAAATAATGCATAAATATAGACAATGCATTTCCAGGTTTTTCTTAATCACAGGTCTTTTTATGGAACTGTAAATTGCTATAGTTCAATAAGTCCTATTGTAAAAATGCAAATGGAGCTATACTGAAATCCATGGAGGAAATCAATTTTTGATTTGGTATAGCAAAGAACAGTCACAAAGGACCAAGGTCAAGAGTGTAACTGTGACCATGGTTCCTGTTTTTTGGCACAGGTAGATGGTTGTGTGCGTGCTGGTGCTTCTAAACCTGGGCTGAGCAACCCACCAAACTGCCCCACCACCTTCTCTGCCAGCCCCATGCTGTGTCTGGTGGAGCTAGGCAGCAAACAGCAGCAGAGTTACTTTACTCTTGTCTTCAGGGAGACCACAGTGAGTTTAACCTAGGCTGCTGACAAGTTTTGGACCAACCATGGGGTACCACAAGTGCACCACATCCTTGGAGGCTGAGGGGTTGTGCCCTTGCCACCTCCCTGCTTCAGGCAGGGCTTCAAGAACTGGCTCAAGTGGAGGGTACAGGAGTGTGAAAATACAGGACTAAAGGAGCTCTCCTGCAGCACAGTGGGAATTGTTTTCAGTGGCTAAGCTGTAAAGCAATAGGCAACAACTAGCATTAGGTTACAGCAAGCTAGTTATTTACTCTGATTACTTAAGTGTATTTGAGGTGCATGCACTACTCACAAAAGGGGCTACAGATCCATAGAAGTAATTAAGGATATTTAAAAAAATTACAATAAATTAAAAAAATCCCCTGCAAACACAGCTGCTCAATCACAAATGGTAATATTTCCAGCAGGTAAGCATGTTTATTCTGTGTCAGCTATTTGGTGGAAGATTATGATTCTTTCTTTATTGATTTAAGTCTGCTAAAAAGCGTCTTTTCTAGCCAGTTTCTTAGGTTGTTACACACAATACTTGAAAGACCATGACCCATAAAAGTCGGAGGTTAATTTGATTTTCAGATACATCAGCTGGAGTAAGCAGAAGGTTGTGCACATTGCCTATTGTTGTGGCATTGCGTTTGCTTAGGACATTTCCTGTGGCTGCCTCAGCCACGGATGCAGAGATGTTCAGACAACCCTGTTTGACCTTTTTCCCCATCAACTCACTCCAGAACTGAACTGGCTTCCCCATGATGCAACCTTTTTAGACTGATTTTAGGCCCCAGTTTTTTCTTTATCTTTTTTTACCTCTTTTTTTTTTGTTTTGGGGGGGGATGGTTTTCTTGTTGCTGTTTTTGTTGGGGGTTTTGTTTGTTTGTTTGTTTAGGGGTGTTTTGGTTTTCTTTTTCTTTTGAGAACATCTTATGAATCCATGGTTTTTGTGATCTTGGAATATCCTTTCAGTTAGCCTTATTGGTGAATTGCAGCACAGCTGAAATGGGCCCAGTTCACAGCCACTGAAGCTCAGTGATGCTATATGCAGGACAGACATAACTGGCACATTGGTAATGCTCTCTTATGTATCTGTCCCTTGACTGGCAGCACTGTAGTACCAAATTAAGTCCTGAGTTTTAGTCACTAATTTAGTTCAAACTGGGAGAAGTGAAGCAGATATAACTGTCACATTTTTGTGCCTTTAGGAATAAGCATGAAAAAATTAATCCTTTATTATTACTCATATTTATTATTAATCATATTTATGATTAATAATAATTTAAAAAACCTCACTCTGCAGAAGACTGTCAAAAGGAAGTACAATAAAACCCCAAGACAATAAACCCTCAATAAATCAAACAGGATGAGGAAGACTCCATTTAAATAAAACTGTAATGAGAACTGCAATAAAAGAGACCAGTCCAGTTATAAAATAAGAGTGGGGGAAACAAAGAGCAATGTGTTTGTCCAAACTAAAAATGCTTTAGGTCCCATGCTACTGACATAGGGTTTTACAGAAAAAGCAGCAGATACTAAACAAGAGACCTTTGAGGGATGCTGTAGAAGAGTGGACAAAATATATAGTATCTCATTACACAACTAAACAAGGACAGCTTTTTTTTAAACTCTAAGACAGCTTAATAAATATTTATATACTCACTTTTACCTCTTCATAAAGTTTTCAAACGTGCCAACAAATTCTAAATGCTTGCTTTTGCCTTGTTTGTTCTTTTTGTTTGTTTGTTGACAAGATTTGGCATATTAGTTGTAGCATCTGAATGACAACATATTAATATCAGAATGCCATGTATTTGGGGAAGTAGATTGTCAGGCTGACTACATAGGGCCACAGGCACGTCATGAGCAATGCTGGAAAGAAAAAAATGAATGAGGAAAACACTTTCCATATTCCTGCTTACAGAAAATGTGCAAAAATCCAAGAGCTAAATGCAAATGTAATATAATTTCTTTAACTTTCTCTGCCATCATTCAATATAGCTGGGACTGTGATTTATGACAGCATAAAACATCTGGTAAAGTCAGCCTGAAGTCTAGGACCCTGGAGTTTTGACAACTTGCTCAAAAATCCCACTTTCTTCCTTGGCAAAGCTGTCTGAGAATGAGTAGCATGTAAGGCACGCGGGATTTCATATGCCCAAGCTGATATTCAAATCTTGAAGTTCTGCCAGAACTGTTCATTTAACTAAAATACAAACAAGCAAAAAAAAAATAAAAATAAAGAAGCACTGCCTAACTCTAAGCATGATGGCTAAGCCTTGACCATGCAGCAGACAAGACCATGGCCAACATTCACGTGAAAGGCAGTGCCTGACTGGCCTGAACTGCAGGAAAGCTTCTCCCCCAGAAGCCACAGCCCAAATATAGGAAGAGAATCCTTCTTCATGTTCACCATCTGCTCCTAAGCCACCATCAGCAGACAAGAAGTCCCGTGCCCACCCATCCCACTTAGTCTTGAGACAGCACTGTTTAAGGAGTGTCTGCAGAGAAGGCAGCTAGCAGGTTACTCAAGAATTCCCCACCACTCAGTATATACAAACCACTTCCCCACGTGTTTAACCCTTCTTTAACTCAGGCACAAGTCAAGACTACCTTATATTCTGAAACATGCTCCTACTCAATCTGAAATGTTGAGGTAGTTGAAATGTATGTGCCTGTGCTCAGACAACCTTTTAGTGCTGAATCTTAATCCTACAAATACCCACACATCCTTTTACCTGCTCATTTTCCTGTTGTCTCTGCATTGCAACCTATTGGATTACTTTTAGCTTTTCTACTGAGACTGCTAGTGAAAGCATTGCCACTGCTGACATTTTGAAGCATCTCACAACATCATCAGGGCAAGATGTTCTTTCACAGGAGACAAGGCAAAGGAGCTCCAAAGAGGATATAATAATTTTGCTCCACCTCCCCTACGAAAAGCTGCTCACAGGAGCACAAACAAACTAATCCCTATTCCATTCCATTATTAGCAGATTTAGCCACAGACATTAAAAAAGAGCAGATAATAGTAAGAAGAGACTGTAGGAGCAAAATCATGATTATGATGCTTATTGTGAAATTAAAAAATTATTTTCAAGATACTTGCAGATACATCCTTATAGAAAAAATCATTCTAGTCTTTGGCAAATGTGAGACTCTCACAGGCTGATGGGCAGCTTACATTGAAGTATTTATTTATATTTATATAGATTGCAAGAACTTTTAAGATTTTGTGACATCTTCTACTGTGATTGCCACTCAATTAAGATCCCTCCTCACAGCCTTTTTCCTGCCTAGGTGCATAAATGAAGGCTGCTCTCATGCAGCTCACGATGTTGCATTTATTAGTTCTCCACAGTGAGAAGGGATATGAACCCAATTTTCTGGCATGAATGCTTTCACCGCTCAGCTGTACAGCATATTTTTGAGTAAGGACAGGGCTGTGACAGGGCTCCTCTTCACCTCCTAAATATTTCTGGGAAGAGGCAGAAAGAATGAGTCTGCAAAAGCAGAAGTGGGAGGATCTTTTGGGGAATGGGACACTGGGGCACCAGTCCCTGCTTTGTTAAAGCCATCCTGATTCAGTACAGCAGTTGTGCTCTGAAAATATCTTCTCAGTTAAGTCCTGATGGTGAGAGGAATCTCTAGATTTTTGAACCCTAAAGCATAGGTTTTTAGCCATTCATCATGACCAAGAACAAAGGTAATTCTCCATGGACATTGAGTTAGAAGTGGGGTAGACAAATTCTGGCACCTATTCCTACCTGCCACCCCAGGGCTCCTGGCATGTCCATGTTGCATATTAGCATGAAATCCATGGATACAACAGTTTCACCCCTAGTTTCACACCAGTCTAAAAGAAATCTCATGCTTGCTTGCCCTTCCTTTGCCCCTAACCTACACTGTACTCCAGCAGGTCTCTGATACAGGCAACACTCAGAGGAAGACCTGCAGATGAAAAGCACCAGGCAATGAAAGGTGAAGGTAGCTATAGCCCCTTTAGCCTGTCAAAGCAAAAATGCTTCTGGGTTTTGGACACCTTGTGGTTAGGACAGCAATGGAAAAAAAAAGCATTTTACACTAAATCTTGTGCTTGAGAATATAATGTGTGGGAGTTTGGCCCTGATACCATTTTGTGGATTTGGCCTCTGAGTAGTAGCCTTCAGTGGGACTGCCCAACTCATGCTCCATGGAATTTGACCACAAAGCCTCGGGATGATCATGCTAACCATGTTCTGCTGAAGATGCTCTCTCTGAACTTCTGTTCTTCTGAACTTCAAAAGGAAATGCATGTATGAAATTAATATTGACTAGAGGATGGTGCAGTAGAAATCAGGTACAGCAGAGGAAATATATCACTTAAAGTATTGCTAGTGTTTATTTATTTTTACATTTAGTTGGTGCTCCTGCATGCAAACTGGCAAGAGCACCAATGGCTTCCATCTCGTCAGCTCTGATAAGCCTAGAAGTGCTGGTGGTTGCTGCAGGCATGGATGGGAGATCGGGTATTGCAGGAAGTAGGATTGATGCCTTAATAAGTGGCATTTTGTCCTCCACATCACTATGATGCCTCAGGCACTATGCTTCTGAACAGCCTTTCTCTGGAGATAAAGAACTTCCTCATGCTTATTAAAGGTCATACAGTCCTTTTGAAAAGGTAAGAATAACTTCATTGATTACCACATGACATGGTGATCTTCCTTAGCAGAATCATATGCAAAAATAAGGCTATAAGCATTTTTTGTTAGGAGGATTTTTTGTTAGGAGAAATATGACCAATTCTTCCTTCAAAACATTTTTTCCCTTGTGTTTACAGTTTCATTACCATATATAAGACATCTATTCTGACATGCTCTCCAAATTATTTGGCAACTGAGTTCACACCTGTGGATATTCTCCACATCTGTGATAACATGACCCAAAAGTTCACACCTGCATTTATCTCACATTGGACCTACTACTTCACTCACCAAAGTCTTTGGGAGCTTTTCTACTGCTTTTATTCAGAGCATGAAAAGCACAGGAAACAAAACTTCAAGTAAGCAAGCAATGTAAGGTATAAACAAGGTACAAGCTAATAAGAGTAACACTTTGAAATAAATTTCACATTCCTATGAGCCAGACCCCCAAGTATTGCCACATTCTGCTAAAGAAACAAAAAAGGGCATGCAGTAGAAATCATTTTTATGACAGAAAACGTAAACACATTGAGTCAATGCACTTTCATTGGATGCACTTCCAGCTACTCCACATGATAAACTTTCTGCTCAACTACTCAAGAGCCAGAACCAGAATCCTCATCACAGCCAAGTGGATACTTCATTTTGCAAGCTTTTCCTTTTATTTCAAAGTGAATTTTTGTTACAGTTCTTTAAGAAGTGGCTAGAAAGGCAAAAATAAGACACGAGGAAATAGAATGGAGCTGTGTCAATGGAAGTTCAGACTGGATATTAGGAAAGGTTCTTCACTGAGAGGGTGGTTGGTCACTGCAACAGGCTCTCCAGGAAACTGGTCACAGCATCAAGCCTGTCAGAGCTCAAGGAGCATCTAAGACAATGCTCTTAGCCACATGGTTTAGCTTTAGGTAGTCTGGCAAGGAGCAGAGAGTTGGAGTCCATGATCCTTACTGGTTCCTTTCAATTTGAGATATTCTATGGCTCTATATAAAAATAATACCTACAGAGATGTTATGATAGACCTAAGTTGGGTTTTGGGTTGGTTTTTTTTGCCAACTCGATGTATTTCCCTTCTTTCCCCTGGGATGTGGGGAATAAGTTGATAGCTGGAGGGCAGGACTGCCACTCAGAGGGATTTCAGCAGTCTGGAGAAATGGGCTGACAAGAACTTACTGAAGTTTACCAAGAACACATGCAGAGTCCTGCAACTGGGATGGGGTAAACCCACACTGAGGGCTGACTGTTAAGAAGGCAGGACTGTTGCAGGAAAGGGCCTGAGGGTCCTGGCAGACAACAAAGTGAGTATCAGCCACCAGTGTGCCTTCTCAGTGATGAAGGTTAAACATATCGGGGTGAATCAGCAATAGTCAAGGGAAGTGGTCATACCCCTCCAAATGGCACTTGTGAGAGCACTGTGTCCAGTTTGGGGCTCCCCAGCAGACCTACTGGACTGAGTCCAGCAGTGGGCCACCAAGATTGTTGCAAGAAGATGCTGAGACAAATGAATTTGTTCAGCTTTTGAAGGCAAGGCTAAGGGGAAGAAACCTTACCGCTGTCTTCAACTACCTAATAAAAGGGCAAAGAGAGGAAAGAACCATATTTTCAAAGGTGAATGGTGATGAGAGGCAACAGACACAAACTGCAACAACAGAAGAGCCAGGGAAAAATAACAGGTTGAAGATTGGAACTGGTGCCCAGAAAGGCTGTGGTATCTCCATCCTTGGAAATATTGGAAACTTGACTGGAAAAGATTCTGGGCAATGTATCATAACTTTAAATTTGGCCCTGCTTTGACAAAGAGGTTGGAGCACATGATCTTCAGAAGTAATCGCCAGTCAGAATCATTCCATCATTGAATGCAAGTTTGGAGTGTTCTCTGTGTAAATTTGTTTTCATCATGATTAAAATGCTCTTGAATTTGCTGAATGCTGAATATGATGCATGGCAAGGTGGCATAACATAATTCAGATGCTTCCAAGAGCTCATATAAATGTGTTTCTGGCCCACACACAGCTTCACTAGCTCCCCAACATGGTTAGCCATTCAGAGAGAAAAGTATATGTATCCCAATGTCACAAATAAGTTAACATTTTAAAAACTTTCAACCTGTCATCTTTCCTTTGCATTAGTCATGAGATTGCAGGAGGACACGGAGTTGATTTTCAAACATTTGCATAGAGAATTCAGCCTCAAAATTTTACTTAGAGTAAATATCCCAACATTTAGAGGTCTATGCACCACAGGATAAAAATATCTGGCTTGGACCAGATGGACCACAGGCTAGGAAATTTGGGGAACTTGCTGAAATCTGCCAGACCTGCCCTCTACTTCCTTTGAGAAGTGAGGCTTCACCTTTGACTCAAAAGCAACATGATCCTCTTTCCCAAAGAGAACTGAAATCAAAATATCTCTATACTTCTCAGTATGAAGAGGCCGTAAGTGCTGCTCTGTTGTATCCTTAACAGCATTCTTGTGCCAGAGGCAAGCTGAAGTTTAAACAGCACACAGACCTGTTTTGAGTGATAAGCTGCTAAGTTGTCTCCCCATACATCTCATCTGAGCTTTTTCTTGTCATGTAGCAGAGATAATAATTTAAACTCTATCAAGCCTACATATCTTACATTTCTCCCTCATGTTTTGTGCAAAATAGTGACCACAGTGTGGGGTTGGAGGACAAATGCTGCATACTCTCCGTTTGAGTTTTAGTCAATTATATTTTTCAAAATCTTTGGGTCCAATAAACTGCAAAGTCTAGTCTGCTGGCACGGCTTTTCTAGAAGTATAGTTGATAACCTGTGAGGGATAGAGGGATACATGTTGAGTTCTGCTCATGTCCCTCTTCTCACTCCTGTCTTCTCTGGGTGGCTGGTCCATTAAAGCATTAGTGAGGGAAATGGGTGCTGGTGTGTATGTCTGAAAAGAAAACACAGGCCATCCAGCAGACAAAAGTAAAGTACAAAGAGAATGGTGGAAGGAACTGGGAATGCATTGGAACTGGATGAGTCAGATATGGTTCAGATCACCAAACAGAGTAGCCAAGGGGCTTAGGGAGTCTCACCACCTCAGGCTTGCCTTTCCCTGGAATGTTTGAAAGTAGATGAACAGCACAGGGCTTATGAAACAACCCACACCAAAACACACATGATATTAACAAGCCTTTTGTTTCTTTTAATTTTATCTGATTTTTTTTGTTTAATGCCCTCTGCAGCATAACTAGGAAGCAAAGCAAAGCAAACAGAAATGCACGAAAGAAAGACCTACTAGGTTTCCATTATATTGTAATTGAATAGTTAGTTATTAGTGTCAAGGGGTCTTTTTGACCTAAGAGAGGTTTACACTTCCTCAAAATATGTTTAATACCAGCTCTGAAAATGACTAAACAAGAGAGAAGAAAAATAACCACCTCCTCCCAAAGGAGGTGTATCTGTAATGTTTAATTTGAGGTAGATATTTTTCCAACTCTATTTCAGGAGGCACTTACATACTGTTTGCATCCCTGTTTACTAATCTACTTTTGGCTCTGTAAATTTCATCAATAGCATTATCACAAAAACTGGCAAGTGTTACAACATCTTTACATTTTTCACATCTGTGGACAAGGAACCTGGAGCAAACACAGGCATTGTTGCAGCTCAGCTCTCAGGATATTGTTTAATAATCAGAAAGTGAACAAGCTCACAGGGCTTATTCTCCAAAACTCTGTGTTCACTGGTATGCCAGCTGGTTTCCAGTATGAGCCAGTGAGATGACAGCCAACCATCCCGACAGGCCATGTGTGATGGCTAACCAGATACTCTCATGGCTTGCCATACCTAGCTGCTCCATTTTGCAGGTCACTTATTTCAGCAAGACTTGAGAGTTCTCAGAAGTTCTGCAGCATCCCAAGGCACAGAGCCTGACCACATACTCTTTCTGCACTCCCTGCACCCGTTTCCTTGCAGCTTGGCACACCCAAACAAACCTGCAGCCTTTCCACATAGTTGGGTGACCACCACTTGCAGCAGAATTCCCAATACTTCCCAATAAAAAGTATTTATGTACTTTTTTTTTTTTTGGGGGGGCTGGTGTAAAACAGTATGACACGGTCAACACGATACAGCAAGAGAATAAGAGGTTAAATTATCTCTGTCCTCAAATTTGAAGATGTTCGTGCCCGTCCTTTCACTTCTCCTCCAGGACAGCACTCTGCACGCCCGGCGCTGCCGCACGGACCCGCGGGTTGGCAGGTCCGCGGCGTCCC
>NW_008667771.1:0-66170 GCF_000695815.1 Acanthisitta chloris
CGAGCGTCGCTTGGGTTTCTCTGAGCTGCACTTCTCTAGGCGACCCGGACTGTCCCACCTGGCAGGTGCATCCATCCACTGTGTTCAGAGAGAGCTGATGCTGCAGCCGCACAACACTCTGCCCCAGAGCAAGGAAAAACCTCAGGCCTTGCTTGGAGCAAGTGCTCTTGCTCAGGGTGGAGGAGCCCTGGGAACTCCTCCAGTTCTGCCTGGGCAGGTTCAGACCCTCTCAGAAAGCTGCTGCCACTGGCAGGGAAAACCTGTGAGTGTGTGTGTTCGATGGCTCCTATCCTGACAGCATTTGCTTTAAAGACACTGGAGAAAGAACAGAAACTGTCCCATGCACAAAGCCTGGAGTTGCTTCTCACTCCCCGATGTTGACAGATGAAATTGCTCTCTGCTTGTGGGCTTGCTCTGAGCCAGCAATCCTGGATGCTTTGTGCATGCTGGCACACCCTGGAGAAGAGGAGGTATCTGACTTTACCTCTCCCACCCTTCCTCTGCCCAGAGTAAACCTTGCTAAAGTGTCTGAACCCTGTCCTGGGAGAAAGGCAGTTTTGGAGCTGAAACCATGCTGCTAGAAGCAGCTGAAGCAGATACAGTCTGCACATTAGACTATGACAAATTAAGGGAGAGATGTTTTCTTTGTGTTTCAAAAGACAAGAGTGATGCCTGCTGAATTCTTTGAAATAAATGTGCAGATGCCTTCTGTCAGCAGTGAGGATGTGTGTGGACAGAGGCACTGTCTGCAAGGGAGCTGTGCTACCCCACTAGGAGCTCTGGTTTCTGTTGGGAGTTGGGATACTTGAACATGGCATGTGATGCTTGACTTCCAGTGGGCCTGAGCCTTCAGGAACATCCCTCCAGCTGCCATTACTTAATTTACCTTTTATTATTATTATTATTGTAAGGAAGACATGGAGATTTAGGAAGGATTTCACTGATTGTTTCTCTATTTGCACTACAATAGATTTGGGAACTCCAGCCAAGTCTGTGTCCCATGTGTGAGGCAGGTTTTGTACAGATATAAGCAGAGGAAATTCTTGTTCTTGAGAGCCCAGATAAGGGAAGAGTAGTGTTTTTGTGAACAGGGATGGGTCTTTCCTGTGGTTCAGTATGACCCTACTAACCTGGAAAGAGTTAATACTGGTTTTGCAATAATAATAGACATGTATCCTTACTCCTAGATAAATCTCATGGAAGTTGTAGCTCTACTTCAAGATGAAAATGTTACTATATGTAGGAAAATCTTTTATAAAGACATATTTCTCTTATAAAAGAAATTTTAGTTGTTAGCAGTATTACCCCAGAGCACAGAAATAAAACATCTTTCTCATTCAGATTGCTCAGCACAAATCATGCTAAATCAAAGGAAAAAGAAACAAATATGTAGCACATCTTAAGGAGACACCCATTAAAAAGAGATAAGATGAAACTGAGATAGGGAACTCTCAGTTCTCTAATGTTGCTGTAATCACTGAATCATAGTGCTGGAAGGGTCCTTGGCCTCATGGCAGAGCAAGCTCTACCCTCACCATTGTTCCTGCTATAGAGGCTCTGTACCTCCCCAGGCAGTCTATTTTTATGCTTCTCCATCCTTATCATTTTCATATCTAACCTGAACTTTCCTTGCAGCATTCACTAAGCACATCACTTCTTGTCCCGTCCACCCTGAACAGGGAGAACAGATTATCCTGGCAGTAGTCTGTACATATTTAATGAATGCCTCTTCCATCCATTCCCTCTTCCCCTTCTCATTGCTTAAGCCAAACAACCTAAATTCTGTCATTTTTTTGTCCCCCATGGGCCAAAAATTTTCTAGGTCTCTGATCATTCTCTTTTTGTTTGTTCTGGATTATATACACTTGTTTCATGATTTTATTTTCTTTCTTTCCCCTCTGTGAGATGCATACGACTCACATTAGAAAGTTGTCTTACGTCTAAGACTACATTTTATTGTCTGCACTCCTATTTATACATCCTGTGAGATATCTGTCATCCTCCCATCACAGGTTTATCCAGAACTGATGACCTACTGAAAGTTTGCTGTCCTCAAGGCCTGGGTAGATGTCACTTGCTCCATATGTGCATAACAGCCCACACAAAGTATCTTGCATTTGCCCTCTTTGGAATGCATTGTACTTTTTCCATCCTGTATGCCCAATTTGAAATAGAACATGTTGAATACTAAACCTGTCCTCCTCCATGCCAGCAGCCCTCCCCAGCTCTCTGCCATCTGTGTATTTGGTGAGCCTACTCTCTCTTCAGTGGTGATGGCAAAGTAGTGCAGTGCACTTAGGTAACAGTTGGTGTGCTCTTTCCTGAGTGTATTTCTGAACCAGCCTCAGAAGTACTGGGCACCTTTGTGGAGGGTTACCAAGAGCAGACAAGATCTTTCTGAGCATAGGGATCTACTGCAGCAATGCTCTGGGCTCGGCAGAGTATGGAGGAAGCCTGACCATCTTGGAGAGCAGGAGGGGGGTAAGCCTGCCAAAGCTCTAGTTACCCCTAAAGGGTGGATGAGCTGGGGTTCCAACAAGGTAAAGTGTCACATACCTCTGAAGTCCTGTAAGTCCCAATAGGGCTCAGCTGGCAGTAGATCAGTACTGTGCATTATTCAATCTTTGTTGCTATTGGATTTCTTTTTCTATTTCTTTCTTTTTTTTTTTTTTTTATTAAATAGAGCTAAATGATTTGGCAGTATCACAAAATCACTAAGAGCCATTTAAAAATAATACTGTCACTGGAAGGGTTGTGAAGGATGAAGTCAGGCAGAATTCATTCCTCTTTTGTCACCTGAAAGTTTATGTCACACTCCTCTCCTTCTTCCCCCTCTCTACCCACAGCAGTAGCATTTATGTACAGTTTAATGTTATGATATTTAATCATGCAAATAATGATCTCATTCACTTTACTGGGACTATTTATGTCCTCAGGATTGGAAACCTGGCACTGTGTTCTGCAAAGCACTCCAGGTTCTCTAATAAAGATGGCCTCAGTATTCAACACATTATGAAGGAACACTTGTGTTATTATAGATCTTCTCTATTTAGATACAGATTTGGCAAAATAATTTAAGATAGGAAAAGTAAGAAATTGACATATAGCCTCTGTATCTATTCATGCACACATGAAATGTGAAACTTCGGTAATGATGGAAATCACAGTATGAGCAAATTAGCTTGGATTGTCTCCTTACGTCTTTAGTGGCTTGTTTGGCCTTTTTTCTATAAATCCCCCCCCCCTTTTTTTTTCCCCCTCTTCTCCTTGGCAACAATTTAGACATTCTAATACTACACAAAAAAAAAAGAAAAAAGGAAACAAATTTTTGGTATTGATCGAGTCTTTTAAAAAACCTGTCTATTACTTATCTGAAATGAATGCGTATCCCAATACGATGTCTGTATGAAAGCAAACACAGGGCATAAGGGAATGGATTGAAAATTTTAACACTAGCTAGTAAAAGTATTCAGACTAATTAATTAAAGCCATGGTAAAAGAAAAGCAAAGCCTCACGGTCTGAAAGATCAGAGAGAAAGAGGACAAGGATACATAGCTTAACAGATGATCGAAAGAATCAATATTTTCTGGAGTTTGCAGATGATTTTTCTCAGTACAGCAAAAATATCAGTGACATATTTTAAAGTTTGCAGACAATGAAGCTAAATTATAGCATACCCCGATGATACCACAAGACAAGGGGAAATAAAAAAATAATAAAATAAGAAACAAAAAATATTGCATCAGTTATAGTGTAAATACCAATTTTAATGTTCATATTTTAAAAGAAGAGTTTTCAGTTTTTTGTTTGTTTTAGTTTTCGGGTTTGTGTGTGTGCATCCTATTGCTTCTTCATGTTGTGAAAAAACAGTTCCCTCTCATGCAAATAAATTTCTTATCTCTCCCTCCCTTTACAGATACACATACATAAAAGGGTCAGAAGACAGTCTAAGTATGTGGATTTTATGGAGGGAAATAAGGGGTTGGAGATAAATAATGTACCTTTTAATCTAAGGTTGGAGCTGTGTTTTCCCCCTCTCCTCCAGGTCCACTTATTCCTCACCTACCCAGCTATTACTCCAGTTGTGAAAATGGATTAGCAGTTGTGACTACTGCAAGTCTTTTACTCATGGCTTTGTGGGAACTGGTGCTGACTTGTAATATATTAGTCAGGCTGTTTTGTACTGAAAAAAATCATCTGTCTGTACAAACAATTGTTGCACTCTTCCTCAAAGCTAACCTTCGGAAGGAATTAATATGATGGAAATTTTCAGATCTTGGAAAAAACCCACATTTTAAAGACAGTGAATTTAAGTTTTTCATTTTCAAATGATTCTTTCAACGTTTTTTGGTGTGGATGATAGTGGTGTTGTCGTTTCGGGGGTTTTTTTTGCGTGGGTTTTTTTGTTTGTTTGTTTTTGTTTTTTTGGTTTTTTTTTAATTTATGTTTTGGTTTGTTTGGTTTCAGAACAACATGACTGAGTGCTTAAAGCAAACAAGATTGATTAGAAAAGACCATTCTTCATGTTTTTTTTTATTTAAGTTTTGGTTTGTTTGGTTTCAGAACAACATGACTGAGTGCTTAAAGCAAACAAGATTGATTAGAAAAGACCATTCTTCATCGTTGGGAAAGGAGGGCTTTTATCCAAAATCAGAATCAAGTGCATTTTCAATAATTTAAAAAAAAACCCCAACATTCCCAAAACAGAATTGCTGTTCTTCACATTGCTCTATGGACCACCCAGAAGTTTCCCTCCACCCTTTTACCCTTTCTCAACCAGGTTTCAGAGAGCAGCTGTTTCTTCACTCATTTCTCTCCTTTATGCACACCATCACTCTCCTGTAATGCTGTTAAATCCCTGGAGCACCTGCATTGCTGAATGAATCATGCTTTTTACACAGCAGTAGATGGTTCTTGATACTTTATGGGATTCCTCTGTAGGAGATTTTTTTTCTTTTAATACGAAAGACCTTTGACTTATATGTTAATTGCAACAGAAGTTGAAACTAACTATTAAATTCACCTCTAAAGTGAATTCTTTATAACCCACAGCAGACAAACCACGTGCAAGCATTTTATTCTTGATTTGCTATCTGAACATCAAGTGGTAGGAGTGATAGTCTGATGGGTGAAGCTACAATTGAAATTAATACTATAAAGGACACTTGAACTTGAGACATTCAAAGGAAACTAAAAGCATTACAAAGCACACAAGGCTACTCTGCACAATTTTTTTCGCTTGGAATAACAATTCTTAACTTGATGTAGAAGTTTTAACAAGCAGATCTCAACGTGTTTTTCTTGTTACAGGATGGAGATATTTCCTGTGGATGTATACAATAAATCTAATTAGACTGCAAATAGGGAAATGTTATATTGTATGAGATTTTAAATCCATCCAGATCAGTATCCTGCAGTTACTGCAGTACAAGACATATCCTAAGAGGAAATGTCAGCCAGATCAAAGAGGGGAAGGTCTGTTAGGGCTGTGTATGCATGTGCTAATATGTGTGTATGAAACCCTGGAACAGGAAAAAAAACCTGGAAACCAAGGAAAAGGAAAATCCTTTTTGTTTCTCCTCCTCCTTCTTCTGTCTAGGGGAAAAGAATCCTATTCAATTTCTAAATAAAATATGAATCCAACTATTCAGCTGCTGAGAACTCTTTTCTTTGCATCCCTGTTTTGCAAACCAGGGAAGCTGGAAGCTCTAGGTCTGTGGCTTGGGTTTCCAGGCATATTGGGGTTCAAGGATGGTAAAGCTAAAAAACACTGGGAGTCTGGGCCAAAAAAGGCTTTCACCACGTCTTCATAGAGCCCCTGAGCTGAGTTCTCAAGCATCTCTTTAACGAGCTGACAAGGTGCCAGGCAGGTTTTTGAAAGACCCTGGCTTATGTTTTTGAAACATTACTTCATCAGATACTTTGCATATGCAAATGTGTAGGACTCCATTTTGCTGGCCTGTGGATAACCACAGGGTTTACTTCAGCTGTATTCCTAGGCAGTACTTGTTCCCATCAACAAAACTCTTGCCCCTCACTTCCTTATCTTCTTTATGATGGTTTCTTGCATGAGAAAATGGACAGTATGCAAAATAACCCTTGAAGTGACTAGCTGTGTGACAGAGGGAGTGCTGATGCCTGGTGTACTGGTATTAACAGTGATTTACTTCAAACAGAGCTCCCATCATAACTGAAGCATGTTAATCTGCTCATTGCCAGTCAAGCTGGGATGGTAGGTGTTCTTAGACAAAATGTTTAGGAGGAATCGTTGACTCATGGCAATCTTTAGTCATTCTCTGAAATGATACTATTAATGTGTATGGGCTCAGCAGAATACTTGTTTCTCCATTCTCTTATCTTGTTTTTACATTCAGTAACGTCTTTCTTGGCATAGGGGGAGGATAATAGATTCATGTTTGAGCAATTTCTTTGATTTTGCATTTCTCTAAATCACCAAAACATGTCATTTTCTAGTGTTGCGGGATTTGCTGTAGAAGATTATATTTGGTCTCCTTTTGATAGCAATGGCAGGTTTTTGGTGCTACAGATGAAGATTTAAGACTGGTCTGTAGGTGGTCTACCCTACACATGAGATTAATTTAATCTTCTTTTACATGACTAGAAGAGGGAATGGCAGTCAAAGGCTGCATTTACTCTGTTTTCAACATCATGAGGTTACTTAGAGCCAAGGAGAACATCGTCTCATTGCTAGGTAATATGGGTATCTAAGAAACATCCAAAAACCTTTTCCAGAAAACAAGCATGGAGAAGTCCTATGACACTTATAGGCCTCTAAATCCAAATTAAACAGCTCCAGATGAGAATCAAACCACAGGTGATTTTGTGATTAATTTTATTTAAAATGGCAGCATCAATAATTTACTCAGGGGATGGTTGTGGCTGCTCTCAGTCGTATGAGGCAGCACAGAAAATTATTTGTTCTAGAATCATGAAGGAAGACAAAATATCTTAAATTCCAGTACCTTGTAAGGAGGAATCTTCACATTGCACTACACTCAGCTGTAAGATTTTTGGCATCTCTTTAATCCAGACATTTCCAGTGGATATTTTCAGCATGCAGCAGCTCAGATATTTTGTTTTAGCAGTAAAAAAACACAGTGGCACTGCTGCCTGTTGATCCCAAGTGTTACTCCAATATGGTTCACATCATAAAATATAAGAGATGCCTCTGAAATGAAAGCCTAGTGTGGTTTTGATTGCTCTAAGATTTTGCATATGAATTTTTCTTTTAATTCAACTTGTGAATAAAACCCCATTGCCTGACTCTCTCTACAAATGTATAGTAACAAAACAGTTCTGGTTCCAATGGATTTGCAGCCCAGGATGGGATGCAGCTCTTAGACATAGTGAAGAACCATATGGAATTATAGATAACAAGAGAAGTATGTGTGGGAGAAGTTGTGACACTACAGTAAGCAATAGCCTTTACATAGCAGTTGGCCTCTTCTGAGATTTCTGCACGAATTATGGTGGGGAAATACTTAAATATTTAGGTGGAAAGACAGTAGCTTTGATCATTTTTACAGAAGCTGACAGAGTCTTAGCAGGAGGCTGGCAAAGTGGTGGAGCTTGGTGCCACAAATTCAGGATATAAAATGGAGGTCTTTCCCCAGATTTGAACTGAGAGTTGTCCAAAACCACTCCAACAGCAAATATGCTCCTGATAATACAGCTTCTATATTTTAGCCAGCTAAATTTGAAAATTCTTAGCAAACATCCTGGTGAACCATTTTGTCTGTGTTCATAGATTGCTGACTTTTTTTAACTTCAGCAGCATTGCATAATTTGCACTTGAAAATATCTACCAAAGTTAAAAACCTGTATGATGGAATAAGTGCTGTATTTACTAAGTACCAGGGCAAGCAGTAGCACCTGTGGTTGAAGGGCACAACCAGATTTAAAAATAATATTGGCTAATTCAAGATATGGTCAGGAAAAACAAAGAAAAGAACAGAAGATGCAATTCACTAGGGGCAAGTGGAAGGTACTGTATATAAGCAGAAATAATCAGTTACAGTAGCACATGATGGGGAACAGCTGCTTAAATAGCAGTTCTGCAAGAAATGATCTGGGGGCTATTGAAATTGAGCCAATAATGTCATGCTGTTGCAGGAAAAACAAACACTGGTGCATAAGCAGAATGGTAGTCATTTAAGGCTTGTGAAATTAACTTTTCCACTCTGTTCAATACCAGTAAAGTCATAGCTGAGTACAGTACGGGTCAGACACTCTCTGGGGGATCGGTGCAGGGAACACTCTTCTGATGGGGCAGTGCAGCACCATCCCAGATCATCACCCCACCTCTATGGGGACAGAGACAGAATGAGGTGGAGACATCAGCCTGTGGATCTGGGGACTGGCATCTCATGGCATTGCTGGGACAAGGACTGATGGCTCTGGGATGGGCTGAGCTGGAGTTCTGGGCCATGGGCAGCAGTTGAGGAGGCCCTAGGAGAATTGGGTAAGGGTCAGCAAATAGTTGGTGATGCCCTCAGGGTCTGGGCACCAGTTTTGGGAAGTGCATATCAAGAAATACTGGACCTTCCAGAAACAGTTAAGGGAAGCATGATCTGAGATGCAGAGAATGTAACCAGCAGGAAAGTTTGAAAGGAACACTTGTTTGACTGTGTTCAGGTGCTGCCTTCAAATGTTGTCTCCTAAACAAATTACAATATTATAAAATAGTAAAGAAGTAAAACAACACAAAGCAAGTATTAATGTTTTATAACTGTAGAGGATATTGCTATTTAGGTATTTCCATCTGACTGATACATATTTTACTAAAGAAAGAAGGCGTTCAAACTGCATTAGTGATTTTCTGAAGAGTGTGGTGGATGTTACTTAGATGTGCTGACACTTGTCATCACCATATGTAAACTTTATTTATAATGCATTCTTGACTCATATTCACATTTGCATTTCAAAACTTCATTTACTCTGTGTTAATTTAAATTGTACATATAGAACTATGGGAGGGGGACAAGTTAAGAATTTCCTTTTAAAGAGACATCAGCTTCTAGCAGCTCAGTTTTAGCAATTTCTGCAGCACAGGGAGGAATTGCTTTTTTATCCTTGATGGGCTTCTTAACTGTTGAAATGTAGCTATTCATCTTTATTTCAATAGCTTAGAGTCATAGATGCCTGTATGTTTGGTCTCATAATGCTTTGCATTTTTGCAGACCTCAGTATTTTGTATGAACTGAACATACAAGGCCACATTCTCATTCCATTGAGACTCTCTTGACTCAGCAAAGAGAGAGGCTGGCAGAAGTCCAACCACTTCTCTCCAGTTCTGCTTGGCATAGGGCCAGACCCAACACAGTCACCCATCCCTGCCTGGAAGGTATTTAATACCCAGCAGGAAAGATTCAGCCTTCAGAGTACAGTGTGTATCTCAATGTATTTTATTTCTAGCTGTATCTTAGAGCAGCAATGTAGCAGAATGAATGACCATGCAGCTGGACCTCTCTTTACTGCCTCTCATTTGCTGTAATGGTTCCTCAGGAACAGCAGAACAAAGGCTGCAGAATGGCAGCACTGAATCCTTAGCTGTTGTGAACTAATCTGTTCCCAAGCCAGCTCCACTGACATCTGTTTTGGTCTTCTCAGTACCAAAAAGTTTGCAAGCATTTTACTTTGCTGTGCTCTCCGGGGAAGCACTACTTTCACCCAAAAAGTCAATCTATTCCACCTTGCCAGCTTCTCACCCAATTTATTTTTATATAGCCATGGGGTATCATTGCTATGCTGAACTCCAGGTGCCTGAAACTATAAAGTTCTGACATTGATATCACTGAATGATTAATGCCGTTACTGACACTCTATGCTCTGAAACTCATTTACTTGGTCATGGTGAAGTGGATCTCCCATGTAGGCAGTGCCCATAGCCAAACCAAAGGACACTTCTTTGCAAAGTAAGAAGCAGAGTCAATTTTCCCACATATTCTTAAGTGTGACATCAGGGAATGTCTGTGACCTGTGCATCCGTGTTTCAGCCTGGCTCCTGGCTATACACTAAATGAGGACACTCAGGGAATGACCCACTGGGGTATATCTTAATTTAGGATAGAATTTCCTTTTTGCCTCTTCCTTTTTAATATAGAATGGTATTTCCAAGAGAAGAAGTATACAGAGGAGGTGCATTCCCAGTAGACTTCTCCTACTTCACCCCAGGATCATGTGGTAGATGTTACTTTCCTTTGTTGTGGCTTTTCAGAAACTCTTGGTATGGTGGGACCACAGAACACAAGAAAATTCTCACTCCAAGGGTGTCCTGAGTCATGCAATGACTCTAGTGTGAGTCCAGAAAAAGAGAGAAAGAGAATAGCAGTAATAGGACCTGGGAAGACAGAGGCACTGCCAGGTTGAGAAGACCTTTTTTCCCTTGGGAGGAGACAGTGTTAAGAGCTTCAAAAGAGAAGGTCAGCAGTATGTACTTGTGCCACGTTACATAAAGTGTAATGTGGCACAAGTACAAAGGAAAAACTCCAGAATCTACTGTCCTTTTTCTAGGAGAGGAATTTGAGGAAGGTGTGGTTTAAACCACTGAAAGAATTAGCTCATAAATGAGGAAATACCAGCAAAATATATCACAAGTATGACCCAAGACAGAAACTGGAGATAGCACCTAAAACCAGTGCTGGTGTCTTACTCAGTGTTAGTCATAGCATAGTCAGGCATGCCTGACCAAACTTTTTTCCCCCACAAAAGCCTACCCCAAAAAGGTTTGTTGGTATTTCTTGTCAAAATGAGACAGAGTTTGAAAGGTATTTCTGGCAAGGATCTAGTCGTTCAGTTACTCATCTGAAACAAGGGAAACTAACCTCCTAACTCCTGTTTTGTCTGATGAGGAGCATGATTTGAAGCCACATCTTCAGATGTGCTGTGGACACTTCACCACACAGGTGTTGAGACAATATTTGTCTGACCCACTGAGTGTCGAACCATTTATAGAAAGCAGATCTTCTCAAACAGGAAGGAGCGTGAAATGGACCCACCCAGAGAAACTCTAATCTTTCTCAACTACTTGTGACTGTGCTTGACAATGACGTATTAAATACCAGGAGCTGTAGGTGAATACCTCAGTGTCATTCACTCTGCCCCTTGGAATGCAGGCTTCATTCACCTAAGCTCTTGATTCACGTCATACATATAGTCAGGATTACCAAGATGATTGTGATAATGTCTTATTGGAAACCACTTCCTTCTCTGAGTCTTTTGGATGTAGGAAAACCTGCTGGGCACTCTCACAAATTTTCCATTTATATTAGAGTAGCTGTCTCAGAAAAACAGAATGACCTTTATGGCTTTTCCCCCCTGAAAGTACAGTGCAGTCAGAGGAGTGCTGGATGGGCTGGAGATAGAAGAATTTATGTGATTCATACCATTAAACTTTGTAAAAACAACAGGGATCATATATGCCTGCAATGCCTTTCCTAAAATATAGCTCAGACATCAGAGGTGTTTGCTGTCCCTACAACAGTTTGGAAAGCTGGAGCTGGCCTTTGATTTCACTGCAATGACAAGGGTGAAATGCAAATGCATATTTCTCATGCAGAATAATAATAAATTTAGTTGGATGAGCAGTCAATGTGCAGAATTATCTAGGCTGAAAAGGGGTGGATTCAGCAGAGCTGTGGAATCCTAAAAACACCAGAGGCAGAGTTTCAAGTCAGCAGATTAGAAAAAGAAAATAGTATTATCTATATCACAGTTAAATTCTCCCATTTATTTGAGGAGGGCTGGTTCTTAGGATCTAAACTGCAAAGGCAGAGGACACATTCAAGAGACACTTTGGCTAAATGAGATCTGAACCTATGTGGCTCCTCCATAGCTTGATGACTTGCAGGTAAAAGCTACAATTAAATGGGCTGTGAGGGTTAACTGAGGGTCCAGGAAGAATGGAAGGAGTTTCTTGTGTTTATGCCTAATGGTTTTAAGGAAGAAAAGGATGATGTTTCTCTATTCAGAGAAATGAGACTGCCAATAGGGTAAGAGATCCCTCTGTGTTAAGAGGAGAAATTAGGGGAGGAAGGTCGTCTGCTCTTATAAAGGCCTGGGAGCACTGAGAAAGGGAGGAAGTGTCAGGGTCAAGAAGCACTGCACAAAGAATGCAGAAACAAGAGGATATCTTGACTGAATCCTCCTTGACATATAGCTAGGAGAAGTTTGTACAAGGGAATGCTTTCTTGCTCTTCTCTCTCCTGAGATCTGTCACAGCTGCTTGGAGTTGTGTCTGTGAATGGACTGTTTGGTCAGAAATGTCCTTTACTTGACGCTGCCTCTTTCCAGCTGTCTTGCTGATGGCAGCTTATGTGTGGTGACATGCTGGCATGACATCCACCATGGTGGAAACATCAGCAGGGCCTCCCTATGCACAGCTTCCATCTCCCTTTGAAAGGCTGGAGCAATCCAAGGAACTGGACTCTCTGAGCCTTGCAGGTACCTTCTAACTCAGGATACTCCATGATTCTATGATCTCTCTCATCTATCCCAATCAGGCCATCTAGTGGGCCGGGACAGAGGAACCCAGGCAAAACAAGGAACAGTTCAGCAATCACAAAGTTTACTACTGTAAAGGACCAGGGATACCATGATGACTGAATTTTAAGTGGCAGAAACACTAGCTAAACCAAAACTATCCCAGTATTTCTCTGCAGCTACTTATTGAAATTTTCTTTTCTTTAGTCAGTAAAGATGTGCAGCGTGAGCTCACAGGGATAAGCCCTGTTATCAGCCTTCGTGACTAAACTGGGAAACACAAGGATATCTAAGGGTGAACCTCAGACTGGCGGAGAGATGAGCTGAATATGTCTCCAGGCTTTTACCAACTTGGCATCAGCTATTGCAGTGCCTTTAACAGGTCTGTTTTGACTGAGATCTAGAGACTTTTCTGACTCAGCTGCAATCAAAAAATCATCCATGCTCTTTATTTCCTCTCTTGGAATAAAAGAGATTCTGTTTCCAGTTGCCAAAAACAAAATCAATCCCACATGCAACCTCCTGAAGACAATGAAACTTAGCACGTATTGTTCTATAGCTTCATTCCTGATTGCCTGTCAGGTTTTCAAGGCAGAGATAAGGTTGAAGGGAAAGTTTTATTATGCAGTAACCTCCTCCATCTCTCTGCTTATACATGATTGACTTCTTGTTCCGTTTTGCCCAGTTTTCAATAACTAAAATGAAGTGCTGCTTACCATGGGCATGTTTCTCTCAGCTAACAGACATTACCATGAGTCTATTCCTTAGAGGTCAATCTACAGATATTTTTGCTCTGTGTCAGTCTATATCTTCTATAAAATAACACTTCTTCTATTTCCAGAACAAAGTAACAGATATTCTTTGCTATGTGTTTACAAATCATTGGTCAAGCAATACAGAACCTTTTCAGTTTTGTTGGTTGGTTGGTCGGTTGGTTTACGTAGTGCAATCCCCCATCATTTTGTTTCTTCAGCTTGCTTCAGTAGGCATATTTCCTGGCTTTAAGCCTCACACATTCTTCAAGATCTTAAAACTGTGTTAAACAGCAAATCCCTTGAACATTAGAACACATGGGATAGATTTAATTATATCCCTGACAGGGCTACCAAGAAGATCGTCCAATCTAGAGCCGCTCTCTGCCTTTCCAAGGGTCTCCTCAGTATGCAGCAGAGCAGGTGGAAGGAGTTTCATGGCTGGTAAAAGAAGAGCTTGTGTGTGGATATTAAATTTATAATTCTCTTGCTTCCAAAACAGAGATTTCTGGGGATAACTACAGTACAATTGCCAAGGATAAGGATGAAAGCTGAATACATCTGATTAGAATCTAAAATGTTTTGAACTGTAGGTTGCCTCTCAGATGCATTGGCAGCATTTAGAAAGAGAAGAAGTCAATAGTTCAAGAAAGTGTTTATAAAAGATTTAGAGTATTTTTAACACATTGTTGTGGATATATTTCTTTGTATTTCTGATTAAAGTAGGTCACAGTAGGTCCAGAAGCAGTAGATGAGGACAGATCACTTCTTCAGGACAACACCGTGAACTCCTTCAGGTATGTGCATTTCAAAAATGCAAAGTTTTTCTAGCCCATCAGGGTGTCCAGGTTCAGACTCCTTTTTTGTCTTGCATATAATTTAAAACTTTTACCTCCCTGAGGGTGACAGGAAGCCTATCACTGTGTTAACAACCAGTGCTGTACTTCAGTACTCTCTCAGGCTCCTGCTGTTTGTGGAAGTTATTATGGCAAATTTCTCATACTGTCATTATCTAATTTAGGATTTAACAAATGCTAGAACAAAACACGGTCATTTTCCTTCCCAGTGGGCAGTGATTTCTTGATTTTGGAAATCTTGGCTCATGTAGGTCAGGAAAACTGATGATGATCCCTACAGTTGTGTTTATTAATACCAGCTTAACTTTCCATGTCAGCTGCTGTCAGGTAGTCTTCTAAAGCCTTTCCTTCTTCCCATACTGGAATATTTAAGTTAACCTTGACATGTTGAAATTTTTTTCTCCCCTCATGTCATGTGAGCAGTAGAAGAGCACTCTTCAGCACTGAGTACTTGTAAAGATATGCTGGCCCACAGGTGCTAAAGAATTTCTTCTTTCAGATATGTTGTTCCTGACTTTCTGCAGTCTCAAGCAGATTGAGTATTTTCTGCTGAAGGACCTGGGAGTTATCCTTATGCAGACAGTGCCATCACTAATAAGGCAGAGTCTCACAGGATCTTGACATTATGGACAGAGTTGGGTGCTGGTATAAGGGTCCATTGTTAATTCAAGGCATGGCAAATGATGAACCAGAGATTGGGTAGCTGCAGGGGTTTCAGTCATGAGAAGAAGGTGGCAGAGCAAGGGACAGGACGGGAGACTGGGCTACAAGATCGGGATTCTGATTCCATCCAGTGGAGAGTCCTAAAGCCAGGGCTGGGGACAAGTTCAGCATACATATGGAGGGTCAGGTCTATCCAGGATAGAAGCTACTTACAGTGTAGGTTGAAGGCCCATCCAGGAGTCAGACCCAGAGATTGGTACTCTTACAACAGAGCACAAGCAGTGACTCCAGGGTTGAACTGAAAACCTGGGCACATGGGCAGAAGTCACAGTTGGAGTCCCCAACTGATGCTGGTCAGTGACAGTTATACCTATTAGTATTCTCAGGGTTCTGACACTCAGACACTCGATGTGGTATCTGATTGAAGTTTAAGGCACCTAAATCTTCTTATCCATGATCATGTGAGATAGTTGCTCAAGCTCCATTAGAAGGGTTATGCTCCAAGGGCTTAATAAATCTACCTGAGCATAGGCCATGGGTTATTTGACACACAGAGTCATGTCTGAAACATCTACCAAGAGCTGGCTGGAGACCATGTGCATGTCTGAAGTGCTGGAGGCCAGGTGGGAATCCCTAGGGTAACTCAGCTGGCCCCAGGCATCCCTGTCAGACAGTTATGTTGTCAACGGCTGTTGCAGATATATGAAGCTGGACAGTTCACATTCAACTCGGGTGCCTAAGTTCATTTTAAATATCATGGACAACTTGTCTGAAAAATTCAGCATGGAGATGAGATCTTTCCAGGCTGATATGATAGTCTTATCTTTTTTATGTCTGTCATGGTCAGCTCTGGAAGTCCCTATCTCATAATGATTTTTGTCAGATAATTCATGTTCTTCCTTTTCCTTCACATTTCACCACACAGGAAAAATAACCACTGAACTCAGAGAATGACAGGGATTTTGTAGGAATGTGGACAGTTGGTGGGAAAGGAGACCATGGTTACCCGAAAACTCTTTGATCCAGTCCTCTAAATTCCTCCTCAGTTTTGTGCTCCAGCCCTATTCTTGTCTCCATGCTATAGTCCTAACTCTCATTTTCAGAAACAGATTGTGTTACATTGGCAGCACGTCCTTGACTATGGAAACTGGGATGTTGACAGATAAACTTGTCCAGAAAGGGGAGCAGAGCACTTAAACTCTAATCATCATAGTCACCACAGCAGCTTTTTACAACCAAGGGAAGTGTTTTGACTTCTGCTCCATTTTCAGTAAAAAGCCAGAACGTTCTGCAGAATTCAGACACTATAAAAAATTTTCCTCTAAGTTGTTCCAACTAAGTTGTTTTGATGTGAATTTCTCAGCTGAAACTTGGAATTATCTTGTTTAAGACATGACTGAAAATTTAACGTCAGGAAAAGGTAAAGATGGGATTAAAACCCCCAGTCTAATTCATGGTAACACAGTTATGCCGAAGTTCTGCACTTAGAAAAAAAAAAAAGCAAAGCTTTCAACTGTTCTTCCCTTAATGAAGGTTTTTTTTATAATATGACTGGTTTTAGGGTCTCTGTGTTAAAGCTCATTTGAGACACGGAGGAAAAGAACAGTCTGGTTAAGAACTGTAAAGTATGCCATAAGATGCTCTATTGAGTAGACAACTTTTGTCACTGTAGCCTGGAATTTTAGAATCTCTTCCTGATAAACCTTAAAAACCATATACATAAAAAAAAAAGAGTTGTCTGCAATAATAAATTGGAAGCATGTAATGTAAGTGGAGCAAGGCTGGAAGATGTCAAAAACCAGTTTTAAACAGTTTAGAGCACTGGAGAAGGGGTAAAAATTGATCACAGACTTTGGGGCTTGCTTTTGATGTAGCCCTACTCCCAGCTCATCATGTCTGATGTCACAACCTCAATGTATGTAGGTGCATACAAACAAACTGCATATGCACTAGACAATCTGTGAGCTGTGCACTGGCATAGGCACTGAGATTTCACCCAAATGTCTGTCAAAGAACAGGGAAAACCCTTTGTAATCTCTGCACTTGAACATCTAATAAGATATAGAAGCAGCTGTATTCCAGATTTTAGATCATTAGTTTTAATGGTCTCTTCAGTCAAGATCCTGCAGGATAAAAATACATCTAGAAGAACCTCACATACTTACCTAGGAAATGCAAGGCACAGCAGACTAATTGGACTGAAACGTCTGCATGGCAGGATATAATTGCTTTGATGTGAGATAACTCCTTCACATTAAAGTCCAGTCCCTAATGTTCGCAGTTGTCCCTCAGAACTGCTGCCCCAGAACTGACTACTTGAATCCCCCTGCACAGCCAACATCTGTGGCAAAGCATGAAGCCTGGGAACAGTTAGCATTGAAATGAGCTAATATGGGAGTGAGGAGTGAGTGGTTTTTCCTCATTTCTCCTGCCTTTGCTCTTATCTATTTGTGGCTAAACCAGTGGAGTTTTTTTCTCTCTTCTTCTTAGAAAAGGACAGTAAAGCTTATTAGGTTTGTACATGTCAGTTTGTCTTTTTTTCAGGATTTCTATTCTTAACCTCTCCAATTGTAGAATGAAAAAATTGTCAGGCTCCTACACACCAGTCAGAAGCATATGTCAGGTTGTTTTGTGTCATTAGTGTCTTAAAGCAGTCTGGAAGTTGGAAACATTGCAGTAGAAGTTGTGACTTGTTTCAGAGGAGCTTAAAGGGAGTGCTAATGTATTTGAACCAGATTTTAATGCATCACAGTCAAACTGCTACCTGAGGCTGCGAAAGTCAGTGAACAGATGAACCAGAATCATAGAAAATCCTCAGTTGGAAAAAACCCACAAGGACCATAGAGTCTAGTTCCTTGCCATGCATGTGCCTGAGAGATTTGTCGAAATGCTTCTTGAACTCTGTCTGGCTTTGTGCTGTGACCATTTCCCTGGGGAGCCTGTTCCAGTGCCCAGCCACTCTCTGCATGAAGAAGCTTTTCCCAACATCCAACCTAAACCTCCTTTGACACAGCTTCATCCCATTCCCTCAGATCCTACCACTGGTCACCAGAGAGAAGAGATCAGGAGGCTACCCCTCATGAGGAAGCTCTAGAATGTGATGAGGTCTCCCCTCAGTCTTGCAAGACAAGTCAACTCAGCCACTCCTTGTATGGCTTTCCCTATAGGCCCTTCCCCATTTTTGTAGTCCTCCTTTGGAGACTAACAGCCTTTATATCTTCCTTATATTGTGAGTTAGGCTTGTTCCTGAGAAAATTTCCTCCTGTCTCTGCAGGGGGAATGAACCTGCCTCTTTACAATCCTTCAGATGACTTCTAGCTGTTTTGAAGTCAAAAATTCTTCCATATGGCACTCTAATTGTGCAATAAAAGTGATTTAATTAGAAATAATTACTTTGTTTTCAAGATACTGCAATTATTTCAGCCCACAGCCAGCTTTTGGAATAGTGTCTTGTAAAAGCATTCACAGATGATGGAGCTGTCTGGTTAATTTTTAGCTATTGTCTATATCCTTCAATTGACCTACTCTGTATTGTTTATATTGCTAGAAGGAACAAAGACAAAGGGCTGTTGGTAAGAGTAGTCAAAAATGAAACAAGGGCAGAGATAAAATATCTTCAAAGAAAATATCAGAAGGCCTTGAAAGAACAGAGAAGGCTTAGGGGAAGTGCCTATTTATCTGTCTGCAGCCAAGTACACAGACATGGGGTATTTTACAGTGTTGGGGTCTAAGATCAAAAAAAAAGTGAACTCTTACAAACCATTTCTGTAGACAGTCTGGGGGGAAGCAGGAGCTGGCATAAGGGAGTAAGTGGGACAACAAAAGAGCTATTTGAGGAAAATGTTGCAGGAGTGAGACCAAGAGAGGCAGAGGAGGACCAGGAAGCTCCAGGCAATGAGCCTGGCTGTTTGAGTGAACCAGGAGCATCCAAAACTTGTGAGGAGATTGTGAACTTTAGTTAGGCTTGATGGTGCTTTGCTCCTGGGCTAACTCTCTCCTCTAGCAGCTGTTTGAGTAAATAAGCAATCCTTCATTTTGACAAAGCTCGCTTTCCTCAGCAGCTGGTCAAAAGCTTCCAGGACGAGGTTCTTGGAGGTGTAAGTGTGGCTGAGAGAGTGAGACCGAGTTACCAAGCAGCTGTACCTTGGCAGAAGTGAAAGAAAGAGTGCTGATTGCCTGTCAGAAGTCTTTAAAAGGGACTTAAGGGGTGTGATGAAAAGTATGGTTTATATATCATGATGGAGATTTTTATTTTGGGATAGCTTTAGTACAAGAGTTATTTCAAAGATAGCTCTGGCAAACATCTTACACCTTTTAGATCCAGTCATAAGATAGTCTAAAGTAAGCAATTCTGCTGCTGAAATACATACTCACACAGCCTTTGGGATTACTTTAATGATCCAGGTGTCACTCCACACTAGGAGCTGTACTGATGCAAGTTTTGCCAGTAGATCAGTTTGTGATGATGTCTCTGTGTTTCTGCTGTCACTCAGCACATCCAAGCTATGCTTTAATACCACTTCAGAGGCACGATCTCATGGATTCAATTATCCTGGTGTGATGCGAATTGTTAAGGTCATTCTGTTGTTAATGCCACACTAAAATATGCTCCCTGACGTCCTCTGCATTACAGATTAATGTGAGCTTCTCTGCAGATCTAGCAGCTTGAAGTGTCTCACCAGCAATCTAAGTGACACTGATATGGTGGGTTGATAGTTATTTGTATTGCAGGAGGGACAGATTACAATAATGTTTCAGCTGTGTTTGGATGTCTGTTGGAAATACTCTCCCTGAAATACCTAATGAAATCCATGTGCCATAAAGAGAATAAGTAGAAAAGTGAAGATCATCTGGCTGTGTTTGAAGAGCTCACGTGAAATCACACGGTTAGACAGATGATGAGAAGCAATGAAATGATTGCTTTTAATAATGTGGGTAAAGCCACCTGTAGGGAACCTCTAAATGCTTGGCCTCACAAATCAACTGACCATATTGTTTTTAATAATATTCCAATGAAAATTTGGGGAAGTTTATTCATAAACATCATTGTAATTTCCATAGACAACTAATCATTGTTATTACAATCATGCCCAGCTGCAGCTGCCTGTAGCTAAAAATGGAATGCTAAATATTTTTTTTTCCCCTCTGTAGTTTGTTTTGGTAATTAAGATTCCGATAATTGGGAGCATTATTGTGAGAGTGCAAGGTATGAAAGCTTTTCAAAGCCCACCTTGTGATCAAGCTTTTAATCTGAAAAAAATTGGCTCAGAGCCTTCTGATAGGCAGGATAATTCCCTGGATCCTCCATTGCTCTCATTCTTCTTTTGACAGTTCTCTTAGGATCCCAGAGTACTGATACAAATAGCTGTTTCCCTTAGCAAGCAGCACTTCAAGCACCTCTGCACCTCACCCACCTGATTTCTCTTATCAGCCTCTCCTGATGAACCCCACTTGTTTTCCTGATCATTGGGAACTCTTTGTTCTCCAGTTAGGATATAAGAAACATGAGAACATAAGGAAAAAAATAATCACCATGAGTGCAGTTAGCCACTGGAAGGAGAGAGTTCATAGACATGGTGGAAACTCCATCCATGGGGACATTCAGACTTTGACAGAACACTGAATCAGGTTCTGAACTGCCTCACCCAAATTTGAAGCTAGAGTTGATTTGATCAGGGGAATGGGGCTAGGCATTTCTAGGAGTCCTTTTTAACCTAAGGTTTTCTATGACTGTGTGCTTATCCTAGGGTATTTTTTTCCACTTAATACTGAAATGTAGAAAGCGTTGTTCAATCATTCAAGTTGAAGCCTTGTAGAGGCTTGGCTATGAAAGTTAGGAAGTCCTGAACTGAGTCCAAGAAGAAATTCGAACCTCAAACAGCTCTTTGTGCATTTAGATGTTGTCTTTTGATACTTACATCCCTAAACACATGTAAAAAGGTTTTATAAAATGAATGGAAAATATTGCCAAACCAGATGGGGACAGGTCTTAAACCCATATGACCAAGAAATGTATGCAGCTCTTGAGCATGAATTGAGCTAGTGCTGCCTCAGCACAGAAAAAGTTCAACTGTACATCTCTTGGAAAGGTAAAGAACATTTTCTCAGGAGCCAACAAAGACAGGTGCTGTGTGAGGTTTTGCACTTGTACCCTTGCAGTGACATTGAGTCACTCAGTTGAATCAGACAAAACTGATTGATAAAAAGAAGGATGTTTAAAAGCAGGGGTGCCAAGGCCCTGGTGCCCTAGAAAAGGCCAGAGCCTGAAGCTGCTTTCTTACACTAGAGCCTGGATCAGGCTCTGAAAATTCTGCTGCGAGCAGCAAGCACCCAGAAGAACCACCACCCCTCCTGCTGCCTTGCCAGGAGCTGGCACGAGGAGATGGACAGCTGCTTCTCCATAATATCTCTCCACCACTGACAACATGCTGGAGCTCATTTTCAGAAGACACCTTGGGAAGAAGAATGCATTTACAACAGCAGAAGCACCAAGAAAAGCATCTCCTTCCAGAGAACCAAAGATGCAGAAAAATTAAGTGTCACTTCTTGTTAAGCCTTGTCTGTAGCTGAGTAAGCTGTTATATTCCTTAGTATCTTTGGAAATGTCTAAACATGTTTTACAAGAAAGTAAATTAATGATACAATTAAGGTTATGAAGTCTCTAAATCCATGCAGCAAAGTCTGCAGGTTCCTGATCTCTGTGGACACCTTTCCAATCAGCAAGTGCCTCAACTCAACTGGGACTCTCGGAAGAGGATGTTTCTTGGGTTTTGTTCTCTAGTGAACAAACTGTTGCACCCATTATGGTTCTCTTTGGCTCCCTTTACTTAGAAGTTGAATGATTAGACAGTTTGGCACAGAACAAGGGAGGTTCAGCTTGTATTTTCTCCTCCACCTTAAAGGTTTGAAAGTTATTTGCCAGTCGGCCTTGCTAAGTAAGGGCATTTTCTGCATCCTTCCAAAGAGGGATCTCTGGTCCTACAAAAACCCACACAAATTACTACGTAATTGTGGTATTTTGGCTACAGCACACAACTGGAGAGGAGGAAAAATTGGTTCTGCTCCTAATTCCCTAAAACTACTTCTATGTTATATAACTTATGTTTCTGTAGTAACAATTGTTAGGCAAAATACAGGAAAATCTTACTAGAGTAGTAAGAATGTTATGCAATTCAGAATGCAAATCAAACACATTATTATACTTTGCTTAGTTCGTAGGCTGCTTGAAAGGCATAAATTAAAAGCATTGTGAAGACTAGAGATGAGATATTAAGATTCAGCTTCGGTTCCTTTCCCAGATTTTATTAAAAAACTTACTTGGAATAAATGAAGATCAAACAAATTAATTTGCATATGAAATGAAGTCTTCTTGGAACTCTCTGATATTTGAGCTGCTGATGAGATAGTTCACTACAAAAGCAACAAAAAAAGCAAGACTTACAGTGAAAAAAGTAGTGGTTTTTGTTATTTCAACTGATACTCTTGGAAAAACTAAACAAGTTTTAAAGCAAATAAAACCTCCTGCAGAAGTGTAGACATTTATGGCTTCAAGAACAGTATTCAAAATAAAACAATAATAATGAAGCTTTAATTGCAATAGCCTGAAAAGGTCAACTGATATTTTTGCAGAAAATTAAATGAAAGAATTACAAAACTGGTTGCATTTGTCAACATCAAAAAAAAGTCATTACGATTTCTCTTTCTTTTGAAATGTTAGAGAAACTTGTCCTGTTTCAGAAATCAGAGGAGAATTTCTATGTTTGTTTTTTAATTCATGACTCTACTGAACATTACTGAATAATCTTGCGAGTAAGCACAAACAAGTCCAGCAATCTGAGTATGAGAGAGATACTGAATGCAATGTGGGGAAAAAATTATAATCTACTGAGTAACAGAGCAGGAGGTTGCTAACTTTCATCCTTATTTTGCACAGGATAATTGGACAAAGTAAAGCCATTATTTTCAAAAGCAATGTGTAATTTTGGGTGCATATGTTTCAAGTGACTCTTAACTAAGATATGGTTTTCTGAGTTCAAGATCTACCTGATCTGAGCACTTCACTAGTCTTGGAATTTGATCTTGCATATCGTAACAGAGCAGGAGGTTGCTAACTTTCATCCTTATTTTGCACAGGATAATTGGACAAAGTAAAGCCATTATTTTCAAAAGCAATGTGTAATTTTGGGTGCATATGTTTCAAGTGACTCTTAACTAAGATATGGTTTTCTGAGTTCAAGATCTACCTGATCTGAGCACTTCACTAGTCTTGGAATTTGATCTTGCATATCTTAACTGTAGATTACCCACATTACAGCATCAAATATATTTAAAAAAACCCAATGGTTTTTAATGTTTTCAGTGTTCTTAAAAGTCCAGAATGATCATGGCTATACTCTCACTGAGCTCATTGGCAGTACTCAGTTTGACTTGCATTCATACATTGATTTGCCCATGGCATGGAGGCATGGCAGAATTTCATTTGTGTTTTCATAGTAATTTGGGAATAAGGATTGTTTTCTCCAATGTATACATTCTGTACAAAGTGAACATACATATACTAGAAAAAAAAAGAAAAAAGATGCAATTTATTTCATTAATTGTTAGTTTACATTTTCCATTCTGCTGTGATGTCAGAGGTCCTTGGGACACCTGGTACTCCTTCAGTGATGATGGATTGGTGATCCTATTCTGTGAAGAATAACCCAGAGCATTCCTGATTATTTTCCTTTCTAATTTAGACATTCTATTAAGCATCAAGCTCCATTTTCCAGTGCAGATGTCCATTTGATTAAAAGCACACAATTCTCTAAGTCAGGTTTGTCTGTTTGAGAGCTATTTCCTATGGCCATGCAAGCAGGTCTGTCAAACTGTGACCCTTCCTCTTCCCTGATATGTTTATGTTGGCAAGGTCACAAAGAGAGACACAAATTGTTTGGTCTGAATAAAAATAATCAGAACATTTAAATCACAAGCAGATCATAACCTGGTGACATGGCAATGGAAATATCTCAAAGTGCTGCCCACATTTTTCAAATGAGATGCTATTACAGTATTGATTTATGGGCAGTGAGATTTTAACAAAAGAGAAGCTTTAAAATATCTGCATCTGGCATAGGTTAGGGGATGTCTGGAGGCAGCTGGGGCTAATCCAAGCCCCAGTTACATCAACTCTAGTAAAATACCTTTGTCTAAACTCATCCTTTAGTACTCTGACTGGCACAGAACAACCCATGTCCATACAGTTAACTTTTCTTGCTCTCTAAAGGATGACTGTGTATAGACTAGTTACTGAGAGTTTCTGCCCTCTGCTAGGTCCTCGGGGAAGTGGTAGATGTCCCAGACCAAAATGATGCTGGTCTGAAGACTACAGTACATACAGTCTGGGTCTGGTATACATTGATATTCCCTCATTGTCTTTATTAGGAAAGTAGCTATAGCCTATGAATGTTTCTTGCTGTGATTCATTACAGCTAGTAGGCACTTAACTGAATGATTTAATGTAAGGCAGGAGTTGAGATGATTGGATTTTCCCTCAAGGAGAGAGATGGAATTCATTGAATACATGGTAGATAGACAACATTGCTTTCATACTTTCTTGCCAGAATACATGGGAGATTTAGACTGACAGCTCCCTGAGGTGGACACCTCTGGCTGATGCCTGCAGTTATCCAGGATGAATCTGGGGCTTTTTATTGTCATTCTTTCTCAAGGGAATTGGAAAATGTGTGGACTCAGTGAAGTCTGATGCTCAGGAAGTCATGGTCCAGTGTATTTTAAGTGCTCAAAAATAGTTCAAGTAAGGTGTGCTCAGTGCAAGCATTCACCATTCACCATTTCTACTATTAGGCTCAATTTCTAAGTATACATTTTTAATCTTAAAGTAAGATACAAACCCAGACACCATCCAAACTGGAGTCAAGACTAATCTAGTCTCAGACAGACTAAGTAAGTTGTGTTCATACAAACTGATGATTATTAACTTGAGTTTTCTATCAAGATTGCATGAAATACATAAAAAATCCATAAAGGCAAGTAAGATTTACATTTACATGACTCTTGCTACAGGCATGCAATTTCTAGTAAGTCTCTGGATTTGTATGAGGCTACCTTCAGCTCTAAAGTGGATAATGCAGTGGTTTAGTGCAATTAGAAATGCCTAGCTATTCTGTGTGTCATCAGCAACAGAGAATGGTTGAATACCTTCACTTCACTAGCCCATAAAGTTCACAGAATCACAGAATATTTGGAATTGGAAGGGACCCATAAGGATCATTGAGTCCACCTCCTGGCCCTGCACAGAACAGACCCAAAAATCACACCATGTGCCTGAAAGCACTGTCCAAATGATACTTGAACTCTGTCAGACTTGGTGCTGTGACCACTTTCCTGGGGAGTCTGTACCAGTGCCCAATCACCCTCTGGGTGAAGAACCTTTTCTTAAACCTCCCCTGACACAAATTCAGGCCATTCCCTAAGGTCCTATCACCGGTTGCCAGAGAGATCAGTGCCTGCCCCTCCACTTGCCCTTGCAAGGAAGTTGTATACAGCAATGAAGTCTCCCCTTAGTCTTCTCTTCTCAAGGCTGAATAGACCAAGTAACCTAAGCCACTCCTTGTATGGCTTCCTCTCAAGGCTCTTCACCATCTTCATTGTTCTCCTTTGGATGCTTTCTAATAGCTTAATATCTTTCTTACATTGTGATGCCTAAAACTGCACACAATATTCAAGGTGAGGCTGCATGAGTGCAGAGTAGAGCAGGACAATCACCTTCCTCAACTGGCTCATGATGCTGTGCCTTATCTGCCCCTGCCTGCAGTTCAGGAATATCTATCACATTTGGGCAAATAAGTTTTTACCTGTACTTCAAATGAACAAAGAGGAGCAGGACTGTAATATCACAAGTTGAATCGAAGCTAGCAATAGCCCCTTGAATTTTGGTTTACTTTCCCTTGTTTTAGCAGTAGGTTTGGTTCTTCTAGTTCAAGTGGCCCATGTGTTTCAGGACCAAAAAGCAATGAGGAGAGGAGACATCTGCCTGATAGTCTGACAGGAAAATACTGATAATAATAATAGCAATACAATCACTGCTCACACTGGAGTCCACTGCTTTATCTTCTAGATGGCTAAAGAGTCATAGGGCAAGGCTAAGTACCTTTTCCAATGAGAAAAGTGTCTGGGCTGTCAGAGCCCATCATTAGCTGCAGGGAGGGAAGAAGATTAAATCTCTTCAATCCTCTGCTCCCGAAGTGACCTTGGTTTAGAGAAGAGGGCAGGCAGGAGCAGAGCTAAGTGATGCCTGACACCTTGCCTTGGAGGAATGAAGTGAGGAGTAGGAGTGGGGTGAGCACTGGAGTAACCTCCTCTCCTATTTTAGAGCTCTGTAGACTCCCTGCATGATGGGTCATCCTTTTCTTGTCCTTCTGCCTGACATCCAAGAGTCAGGAGACAGACAGTGGGAAGATACAAGACTGATTTAGCAGCAAGGTATTTTGAAACCGAAGGGAAAAATAATAGTATTGAGATTTTAATCCTTCTTCTGATCTTAGAAATATACAGCACTCTTCTATAATCAGAAGGTCCCTTTTATTACAAAAAGAACAGACAAAAATAATCCTAGGAATTTGAGCTTCAGGCAATATAAAATATTTTGAGGCTGGAAGTAAAAGACTGAAGTTGTTAATTTTGCACCCACATTGCAGGAGTTTTACCTATCCTATATGAGGAGAAAGACCTGCATTTCAGCCAGAGCTGCTAAACAGACACAAATCCTATGATCTTGTACCTTCTTCTGATTTTGGGAGGCTAAGATCCTGGTTCTTCTGCAATGAAATCTGGGGATGGAGTCTCTGGTACCCATTAATCCTCCTATTGAATTTAAAGTCTTCTTGGATTTCAGACCTTGGTTTTCTGCAGTGAGAAATCAAACAAAATATCCCTCTGTAAAGCCCTGCTGACATGGCTCTGTGTTTTCCGAACCCTCCTAAACTGAGGTTCTCTACTCACAGTATCCTTTTGCAATTTTCTGTGGGGCTTTTGGCAAATCTCTTCCTCTAACAATAAGACAAGATGAAAATTCCAATCAGTGAGTCTGGTTGTTGTGGAATTATTGGTACAAAGGTTTAATTCTATTACTATTACCACTGGCTACAAGACACAATGTTGCTAGAGCGAATTCAGTACTACCTGTACATTCTGAACTTATTGTGTGTAGATATAATTTCCATTTCATATCAATATCAAGTTCAGTATTGTCCTTGTTTTATCTCTTTAGGGGGTTTGGAAAAAATAGTTTCTTATTCTCAAAGCCATCCTTTCTCTCTCTTCCACTGGGGACCTTCTTTGTGCCAGAACTTTTCTCACGCATGAAACAAACTCTCCATTCCTCTGCCTGACACATTGCTTTAAACCTCCCTGACACTTGCTTTGCATCTAGCTTTTTTATGCTTTATTTTGGCAGATGATTTGCTGCCAGAAGGACCAGGGTTCTGTGCCATCCATTAAAATAACAAAATGATACAGAAGAAAAAAAAAGCAAACCCAAACTCACAACTTACAAATAGCTGAACTTTCATTCCAGTTTCATTCTGTGTCCTCATCTGTTAATTTAAGAGGAGAGACCTCTGACAGAACAAGGATCTCTATAGGGATAACTGATCCACAGCCCTGACAACCTCAGGAGGTTACTAAAGGACACATCCCATAAAATGAACTGTCTGCTGCAAAGACCTGATGAAACATCTCATTTCTAGGGTCCTCACTTCTTTACTGTTGACTGCAGTGAAATAAGGGTCAGATCGTTTGGCATTTATCCAGATGACCACTTGGTTCACTCAAAGCACACCTCACACAAAGGACTAGGGCATCTGGGAGCTTTGTCCCAAGTATGTTCCCTTCCCTGGAGTCCCAATGGGTACATATTATCATATAAAAAACACCAGGAAATAATAAAGATTATAACAATATACAAGAGATTCCATCCTTGATTCGCTCATCAAGCCAACATAATAATGATAATCATTAAAAAGATTGACTGGATATGGATTGCAATTTTTCCATGTAAAGTAGGTCTATTGTGTCTCAAAATGCCATTGTCAAATTGAAATGCCAAATGCAGACTATCAAATGCTATGGAAAGTCCTCAGATCCAGAAGGAACAACAACTTGAGTTTTGTTTTTGTTGATTCTCCAGTTAATGTTAGGTGGCAAATTTAGGTTAAACTTGCAAATAATTGAACAATTTCCACTTGGGCCTGCTGTTTGGTTGATTTTGGTGTTTTGGACCTTTTTTTGCCTTTTTTTTTTCTTTTCAAAATACTGTATCTAGCTAAGCTCTTTTCCCTGTCTCTGAGAAGGAGGAATGTGATTTTCACTTCCATCATATAGTCAAGGTGCTGATGGATGGGTTGACCTGCCACAGCCAATGAAAACTTAAAGCTTGTACCTCATGGCTTCAAGAAGGTACCAAATGAAGATAATTTAGATAGAGGCACCTGGGTCACCTTTTGAACAACAGTGAAGGCTGGACAGCCACTACAGTTTTTCACTCAGCTTCTCAGCTGTGCTGGTCCCAGGTTAAACTGGCTTCCCATTTGCTGTTGCTACAGGGCTAAGAATCCTCTGTTTTTCAAACCACCTTGGGTGCAACTTTTTCAGTACATTACTGACATCACTGGAAAAAGCCTCTTGGCAGAGATGACACCTTTCTATGTGCCATCAAAAGGCCACACTCATTTATCTTGCACTGTTCTACTTGAGGACTAATTCCGGTTTCCGAATATTTTGTTGTTTGATTTCATTCTTGATTGCAAAACATACTTACACAAGGCCAGATCTTAGTGTCTGGAGTGTTTATCCACTCTCCTGAAGGCCTAATTGCTTGTTAGTCACCTCCTAATTGATTGCCGTGGAATAGTGATTAGGAAGGCTCAGATAGAGGATAATGACTTCAGGTGGGATGTACACTAGAAAGCCTGAGTAATATCAGGCATTCATGTAAATCATTCTCTTATTAAACAGGAGTTAGGCCAAGGCCAGCCTGGGGAAGTGTGGTGTGACATGGTGTGGTGGTGTGGGGTGAAGTGAAGGACTTTTCACTGATCATGTGAACTGCTCCAGGAGCAATATGGACCCTTCTGTGACAACTGCTTTCAGCTTCTCTTTCTAACTGTTTTTTTTAAACACTGTCTGTACTGCTGACTATGTTTGCCAGTGGCCCTTGTCCAAGGGACAAACCCCAAGGAATATCCTTTGTTCTCCATGGAGTTTGGGGATTTCTGTTTTGAGTTGCCAAGCCAAGAGGGGAAGAATACTGCCACTAACACCAGTACAAGGAGAGATGCCATTTCAAGCACTGAGACAGCTCAAACTGATCGTCCTCTGCAAACAGAGTTGCTTCAGGCTGGAGTGAAGGACCATACAGATATGGAATCCATAAATGCCTACAGGGAGCTTTGCCCTGGTGAGCTGTTCACCTTTTCTACTGCATTCCTATGGCTGGGCTTGGGGTAGCAGGCAGGTGCCCTGAGGAGTAGGAGCCTGGTCCTGTCTCCACACAGCTGTCAGTATCCCCACTCTCTGTACCCTTCAGGGGAGAGGAGTGAGGAGTGAAAGGAGGAAAGTGGGTCTGGGAACAAGGGGTGGAGGAAAGTGTTTTAATTTTGCCCTTGTTTCTCACTAGTTGAATCTGTTTAAATCGGCAACAAATTAAGCTACTTTTCCTCAAGTCAAGTCTGTTTTGCCCATGACAGTAATTGGTAGGTGAATCTCCCTGTATATATCTCAAACAATGAGCCTTTCCAATTTATTTTGTCCCCTGCCCTGCTTAGGAAGGGGTCTGATAGAGCAGCTGAGTGAGTATCTGGCAGCTGAACTAGGTGAACCCATCCCAGTCACAGCCCCTGTCTTGTAACCTGAAGCTAACTGTGATTTGACACAAGAAACACATTCTGTAGGATCTCTTCTTCAGCTCTTAAACAGTTATCTACTCTAAATTCATAGTGTAGACATTATGGTGTATAAACATATCCATTGGGAAAATATTTTATTCAAATAACTATTAAAACTGAAAATAACAAACCAAAAAAAGAATCTAGACAAGTCTGTGGGTAGACCAGCCTTTCTTCAGCTCAAGGGTCTGTGCCTATAAGTTTGTTCTCTTTTTGTAACAGAATCTAATGATTGTATAAAAGAAAATCAAGATCTTCTAAAAAGCCTGACTCACTGCCTGAGATCATCATCTTGACTCCTCCTTACTCATTAGAGACAGCTAACTATCTCTAGTGGGTGACCCAGGCCATCTTAAAAGTGAAGTATATCAGAGATCAATTGCCTTTTTGAATTATTTTTTTCTATCACTTCAGAGGAACATCAGACAACCTTAAAAAGGATATTTAGCTTTCAGTTGGCTGAAATTAGGAGTGATGTATCCTACCCTTAGCTCCTGTCATAATCAATAAGGATAGCAACATAGACATTTTGCCTGGGATAGAGGGCAATACTCACACCATCTGGCTGTATTAGATACAGTGCAGGGGACCAGTATGAGATGTTACCTACAGCACAGGTGTCTACAAGGAGCAGTCTCAAAGCCCCAGGTTGCCTGCTAGCTGCATTCAATGATCCACAGAAATATGCCCCTTGGGTATCAGCACTCCTGAAAGAAGTGACCTGCTGCTGTGCACAGGGTCTGGACACTGCAGCTGGTTTTAGAATGGGACCTCCCTGCAGGACTCTGGAACCTTAAAATACCTTTAAGATGTCTGGAAGATTTGAAAAAAAAAAAAATTCCGTCCAGGTAAGACATTAAATTTCACAGAAGGTAAAGGGGAAACTCATTTGAATGCTTTAATAGCTCTCCCTTGACACATCTTTATCTTTAGAGGTCTAGATATCACTGTAAATCTTGTCTGATAGGCTTACAGCCATACAGGGAGTTAGGTGTGATAGTGCTTCACCAGCAGCTAAATTTAGAGTGCATCTTTATTTTCTCAGCCTTCTCTGAATTGCTATTTGTCTCATCCATTTGAATTTGAAGAGAGAACTGCCATTTTCCTTGTCCTTGTACTGGTTTTAGCACAAAAAGTGCTTCAAGTTGATACCTCCATAGCAAACAGCAGGCTGAGACTTTGTGGCCAGGCAGTCCAAGCAGAATGAAAGTGTGTCCATTTCCTGCATCCAGGGGCATAGAGGAGAAGAACAGGGATATCAGTCTCTCAGGCTGAATGAGCAGATGCCCATTTATAGATGAGAAAATCCAGGATAAATGAGAATATATGCTGTGACCAATAGCTGTTGCTTTGTTCTGGGCCTGTGAATGTGCCAAGCTTATCAACAGCACCATTGAAAAATTAATTCATGGCTACAGACAACAGATGCTGAGGCATCCTCCTCTGCATGAAGCCTGCTTTTTTCTCACCAAAGGTAAAGCCTGTGCTGTGTAAAGAGCAAGACTCCTGAGACAGAAGGGCTCAGCAGGCATTTCACCAGGTTTCACCAGCAGCTTTCACCAGGTTTAAGTGAAAGCTCCTGGTTCAGAGAGCACTTGGCTCCTGCAAATGCATGATGGTTTCTCCTGTACTTGGGGTTTTTTTGTTTGTTTGGGGTTTTTGTTCGTGATTTTTTGTTTTTGTTTTTGTTTTTTTGATGAGCAGCAGTACACTTTCCAAAGACAGAAGAAGCTTGGAGTGGGAGCACAAGGGAAGACATTGTCACTTCCAGGATGAGCACATGCAGTCTGTAAAATCACCATGGGAGGCACAGGAGGGAGACACACATCCTAGTAGTGACCAGTTTTAGCTCGGTCTCTGTTTCTGAATGCTGAGGGTGCAGACAATGACCTTTTCATCTGGTCAAGATTGTTCCAGATCCTTTGTGGCAGAGACAAGTTGGAACTTGCACTTCTTTCCTTAGCCACACAGATTTGTACTTTCCCATATGTTTCTGCCTTCAGGTTTCTCCTCCATGAGGAAACCACCATGCTGCAGCTGCAGGTCAGTGAAGCACAAGGGAAGCACTGAGAGGAGCTTGTCCTCTGCCCACGCTGCCAAAAGCACATCCTGACTCCCCTGTCTGGAGGCCTGTGGCTGTGTGTGCTGCTACCTCACCCCTGACAACTTGTAGGCACTTTCTATTTTTGGCCATGTGCTCCAGCTGTTCCCTTCCAGCTCCACTGCACCTTTAACCCAGCACTGAGCTAAAAGATAGGAAGTGATTAGCAAGGTCTGCTGGTCATGGGAGCTGCACTCTGATACCTACAGTTGCTTTTGAAAAGGAATATGTAAGTGCTCAGTAACACTTCCTGCACATCTCTTTATGACAGCAATTTCCTTAATCCTTGTTTCTCCTCAGTTTAAACAGCTTGGATTTGATATTTTCCCTTCAGTCTTTCTCTTTTGTGTGCCAGCACTGAATTCACAGTTTCTGTTTGTGTTGCCATGGTCTATCACAGTAGGGAAGTGGGACCTGTAATTAGGCCTTTGCTCACATATAAATGTATCTGACCATTGTTTCATGAAATTCATCCACATTTGTTCTTAAAAAACACTAATCAACACCAATACCTAACTAATTTTGAAATCATAGAACACCTTGGGTTGGAAGAGACCTTAAAAGTCACCTAGTTCCAGCCCCCTTGCTGTGGCCAAGGACACCTTTCACTAGACTAAGTTTCTCAGAGCCCCATTCAATCTGACCTTGAGCACTTGCAGGGATGGGCCACCCACAACTTCTCTGGGAAACCTGAGACATTGAATCACAGCCCTCACTGTAAAAAACTTCTTTCTAATATCTAGTCTATATCTGCTCTCTTTCAGTTGGAAATCATTCCCCCCTGTCCTGTCACCACATACCCTTGTAAATAGCATTTCTCCATCCTTCTTGCAGGCTCCCTTCAGGAACTGGAAGGCTGCACTTAGGTCACCCCAAAAGCCTTCTCTTTTCCAGGCTGAACAAGCCCAATACTCTTAGTCTTTTCTCATAGAACAGTTGCTCCATCCCTCTAATCATCTTGGTGGCCTCCTCTGGATTTGCTCCTCATCCTGATGTGGTACCTTCCTAGCATCCATTTAATGATCCTGGGTGAATTTCCTCAGATCCACACTTGTTTGTACAGTTATTCACTTATTTATGAATCAAAGAAGAGAGAAGATGAGGACCATGGCCTGGCCCTAGTTGGCAGAAGGCTGTTGAGTGCAGCTGAAATCAGTTCAGTTAATTGACAAAATAACAGCTGAGGACCAAGCTGGGTGAACTTCTGTGAGTGCTCACTGGAACAATGTTATTTTGTCCCATTTCCAGTTTTCTATTTCAGCTTTATATAAGAGCAGCCAAACAATTTTTCAGAGTGGAGATGAAGTGGGAGGTTAAGATACTGACCATGACAGTATTTTTCAGAATCACTGTGGTTTTGCACTTCTATGGTGCTTTTCCCTGACCTAACCTTGGAACTAATTAGGAACCAGCCAGAAACAGATATTAGGACTGGTTTTACTGGGCGTACTTGTATCCTTAGGGCTAGAGAGCTCTGCTGCTGTCTGGAGATGTGGGGAGCCAGGTAAGTGGAGAAGCATTATCTGAAAATCAGGTAAAGGATGTAGACTCTGATGTTTGACCTATGATGCAGGGAGAGGCCAGTAGTTCATTTTCCTTTGCTAGAAAAAGAAAGTAGAGCTTCTAATGTCAAGGCCGTTTAGGCAGATGTGAGTAATCAAAGGAAGTGCTATTGTGTTTAAGATCCTGGGAATGTAAATATGAAAAAAGGGTGGGCAAAATCATCCTCAGCTGTAAGGAAGACAGGTTATTCATGTTCAGTTTAGCGTTGTGCTAGGATAAGTACTGAGGAGGTATCAGCAGCTCTTCTCATTATAACATGCAGGGGAGACTGGCAAGTGATGGGCAGCAGGGCCATGTATGAGGGAGGATCTCTCCTGGCCACAACACAGGAGAATCTGGCACAGGTGGGTTCACACATGCACTCTGTAATTCCTTGTGTGGCACCAGATCTAGATGTCCCTGCAATGCTATAATAAGGTTCCTTGCTTACTCTTTATTAATGCTAGTTGTTGGGGCACCAACTTCATTTCCCAATTACTAAAAACTCTTTTGTCCTGAAAGGATTCTCTCTATTCATGAAGTCAGGTGTTTCCTTCATTTGTAGCTCATAGCATAGAAAATCCATTAATTATATGAATCTATACATTTGAATGCTTTTTCTAGGAGCCATGGCCACTGAATCCTTTGTCAAACTCTTCTTTAAGAATTGCCACCCTTGAGATCTACTCTGTGGGGAGAAAGAGAAGGTAGTGAAAGGAAATTTTAGTTCCTATGTCCCATGTGAATAACTATTTGATACATTAGCAATTCAGGGATGCAGTAAGGGATGTTAAAGTCTTGAAAATTTTCCCATGAGACTTTTTGAAGGTTGCTGCTGGCAGAATTCTTAGGATAAGTTACATTTTTCTTTTCACTATTAACAAGGGAAAGGCAGTATGACCTCACTAATTTCTGGAGAGATAATTTTTTACATCTGAGGAAGAAAGGTGAAGCAAATCCATAAAGAAGCAAATATAAAGATAAGCCTAAAAATCAAATTCCATAACTCTGCTGTCTGACAGCCCCTGTAAGGTCAGAGAAGACAAAAATGCATAAATGCTTGCTGGGCTTTTAACGGTCATTTTATAATTAACCACTCAGATGACACTGTTTAATTCCAAACTGAAGATGCATTATTATGATGGCAAGTGAGAAAGGGGGGGGAGGGGAGGAGAAAATGTAGCAATTACCCTTTATTTTTATGTCAACAAGGCTTTAAGAAGAATCCTTCTGGAGAGATAATTTATCAGCAAAAAGATCAGATTTTACTGCTTCCAGACATTTACTCAGCCTTGAGTACTCTCTGTTTTAAATCTGTCTGCAGTAGGGACCAGTGCAGTAGACTGGTTCACAGCTCTGGAGTGTTAAGTACCTCTCTGCAGTATTAAACTCCTCTTTCTAGAGGCTACACCACAGTGCTGACAAGCTCAGGTGACCTCAAAGCAATGTGGCAACCCTCATGAAGATTTATTTCCTAATCCTGATGCAGAAGCATCAGTCTGGACATCCGAAGGTCAGCTTGGTACTGTCTGATATCAGGTGGTCATTCATATGAGCAAAGTGTAGAACTCAATTACTGTAATACAAAAGAAAGATGTTATGGAAAGAGGAGGGACCCACACAAGACGTCTTGTTGGCTCTGCTGAAGCTCTGCAACAGATCACAGATCATCTCAGATGCCCAGACCCCAGGCACTCCTCTGCTGTGCTGTGCACAGGTATTTATAGTTCAAATGGACTGGCATAGCCCTTGTGTTGGTGTTGAAGATGGCCTTGACTCATCTGCCTTCTGACTATCAGACCTATAGAGACATTTAATGCCTCCCTTGTCTGAGATTTTTAGATTATTTTCTCTGTTTCTCTGCTAAAAGTGATTTTGGTAGCAGCTATGAGCCCTCAGCATTTGAGTAAATTTGACCCAGGGGTCTGCTGTTTGACACCTTCCCAGTAGAAGAGGAGCTTAGAGAACAATGACTTCTGGAGTGGTTTTGTCCAGCATCACATGAAATCTATAGCAGAGGATGGGGAATATCCATTTCTTCAGTTAAACCTGTCATCCTACTGAAACTGCCTTTCTGTTGCAAGAAGCAAAGGAAGTTCTTGCAATAACCCCAATGAATTCCTCTCCTGTATGAGTTTGGCTCAATTCAAGGACAAGGAAGCAAAATAATTCACGAACAAGTATTTAAATATGGTATTGTAATGCTTATACACAAATCACCTTTCCCAGGCCTATATTAACTGTGATGTTTTCTTATTTCTAGGTGCTTTACCTTGTACCCTCAAGCATTCAGTGGTCTGCATTAGAGTTATTTCCATACAGGCAAGGAAGGGAGTAAATTATTCTAGTTTAATTGCTTCTGCCTTAAGAACTGCTAAGTATAAACTATACCAAGGGAAAATTTATGTCTGCCAGAAGTCTATAGGTAGTTCAGCACATAGACTTTTTGGGCTTAGTAATCCAATGCTCCACATCATGTATAGACATTAATGCCCAGGCAAAATGAACATCAGCTGTGCAGAAGGTTGCATTGAGATATAAGAAATTATTTTGTTTTCATTCTTAATTTAGAAACATGAACTACTAAAGGCCTTTGGGCCTGGTTTCTAGTTTTACTTTCTCTGTCTGCTTGCCCCACCGTCATGAGTTTCTGTTAATACACAATGCTATGCACTTTTGAGATGCTGCTGCTATATAAAAACGGATCTATAAAAAATGTACATAGAGATGCAACTCAATACAGGAAAGAGCAAAAATAGCACAGTTTCACCTTTCTGTGAGGCTAAATTTCAGGAAGTTTATGACAGACAATTTAACTGCACTACTTTCTATAAAAAAATGCCAATAGCTACTGCAGCAGCTCCGTGAAAGCGACTCTTCATCCTGGCCTGAAGATAGGCATAGTTAAGTGGTATCTTCCTGATATCATGGACATGATGCCAAGGAAGACACTGAGTAGCTTTTAGATCCAGCAATGTGTCATATGGCAGTAGCTTTGGTTAGACTGTCTCAGGTGTGGCCCCTCAGTGCCAGTGCACAGTGCAAGTTCTCAGGTCAGATTTGTAGGATGCCCCTGTCTGAGTTCCTGAATATCCTGAAGGAGGGAGAGCTTGAACATTCACAGCTCTGCTACACTCATGGCCAGTAATATGAATGAGAAATTAACAGGTGATGGCAGGTATATTTACCATATTGAATTAAACTCCTCCTTCATGAGAACGATCTGCTTACAGGGGATTTAGGTTTCTTCTTCTCACATGATCTTCATTCTTTTCCACTGGTTTCCTGTTTTGCTGAGGAAGAGAAATGATGAAAGCAAAGCTTTCTCAGGCACTTATTTACATCATTGGAAAGAGAAATGCCATTTGCAGGTTACTTAAAATACTAGAATAACAGAATAATTTAGGGTGGAAAGGACTGTATGCCATCCCCATGTGTCTGCTGCTTCAGCCTCCTGACCATCCTGATGGTCTTCTGCTCAGCTTGCTGCTCTTTGCTAATGCCTGGGGAACCCAAACTGGGCTTATTTCTGGTTAGGGTCATCCACCAGCTTGCAGGGAACACATTCCAGCTCCCCAAGTCAATTCTTTTAGAGGAGGCAAAACCATGTTGGCCTCAGTTTATGAACTTTATCTGTTATACTGAGGTGATCATCCTCCAGTGAGTTCCCATTATTGATGCTCTATTTGGCATCACTAATCATCCAAGTTCCCTTTTCAGGGGAACAAGTTGCACTTCCCAAAGTAAAATTTCCAAAGTCATAATCACCCCCTGGAGATTCCAGTGAGCTAATCATCTGAATACTTCATATATTCATTATTGCATATTCTTTAATGAAAGCTCTAATGCAATCTGTGAAGTTTAATAGCAGTACACAAAAAACGATGCAATTTCCAGTGTGGAAGAAAGTGGCCTCATTTTAATCCTGGCAGAAAACATTAAAAATGGAATTAAATAAAAAAAAAGTAAGAAAATGTTATTATGTATGTACACAACAGACCTAGAATCCATATATTTCTAACTACTTTTTGTTATACTTCTTCAGTAAAGGGCACGTGAAGTTTTTAGTATACTTTGCAAACTGTTTGGCCAAAGGACATCTATTATTTTTTCCTACCAAAATGGGACTTGCAGTGTAAGAATTTAAGGAATGACAAACACAGCAATAAAAAAATTGTAAATCAATGTTTATAGTGACTTATTGCAAACATAAACTCTGTGTTTGGAGAGACAAAATGAATTCAGTAGACCATTGTCCTATGTCAGAGCCCTTAGAAAATAAAACTGTCCAGAGATGGTTTATTTAACTTTATTCAAAACTAGTTATTAGATATCAAATGAGATCTTGGACTTCAGCCATACACATTCATTCCCTGAACCTTCTCGCATCTATACCTGCTCCTTACACCTTTACTGCAGAGAGTAACTCTCCACTTCAATGTCTTAAATGAATTTTTCCAGCACAGGCAATACTGCACAACATTTGGATTTGTGTTCCAATGATTTAACAAGGACGTGAACAATGGCCAGTGGCAATGTGGGACCTAAGCAGATGAGATTGTCAGGACCAAATAAATGAGATTTGTAGTGGTTTGTTTGGTTGAGGGGTTTTTTTTGTTTTCTTTTCTAAATGACTATATATTTTGTTACTGCAGGTGAGAAAATTGCAAGACAGGAAATGTACTTTGGAAAACAATTGCTGCTGCAGGCAAGGAAATATCAGCGCAATGTGCATGTGCTGCAGATTTCTTTCTCAGCTGAAGTTTTGATCTGTTTCCTGTGTTAGTTTCGTGGTCCTACAGATCACACATTAGAAAAGAGAGAGAGAAAATGGTGCAACCACAGAGACAACCTCACTAAAATAAACCTCCATGTGTATACTATTTTAAGTTCTACTTTAATATTTCGTAATACCTAAACCCAAATAGGCTGAAATAATTTTTTTTATATGTGGATCGAATATCTAGGAAAACTTCAGCTAGTAATTATAAAAAAAAAAAGAGGTGACATCTATGAGGGTAAAAATAAGGAAGACATGATCCTTGTTCTTAAAATTCCACTTCTAGAGGTAGTCCCACCATCTAACTGTGAGTCAGAACATCTTGGTCTGGATGTAAAAATCTCTATGGAGATGAATGGACTCTGTGGTGCTGGACAATACATATGCTTTGGATTTTAGCTCTGTATCACCTGTGGGAATAGGTGACTCTTCTCTGTGTATAGAGACTGAAGGCACAGGGATTTTCTTCCCAGTGTGGACCACTGAGTTTGGTGTCTAATGTGAAGGTGGTGTGAATACACTTGTTTGTATGGATGGGGCTCCTCTGACCTACTGCAAAGTTCTGCATGTCTTGGACATCTCTAGTGCTTGCACAGGCAGTGAGAACATGGTATCACACTCCTCACTCAAAAAGGAGGATCTGAAAGTGAACACAGAACTTTTGCTCTAAAAGTACTCTGCCTGTCCACTGATTAAATCAGGAATTTAAGTTATTTTAAAATCAGAGATTTAGTTTTCTTTATGGTGCACACAGCAGAAGTTAATTGAGATGAAGTCCATCCTACATATCGAGAATTAAACTCCTCATCTTATCAAACTTTTATTAGCTGGTTTTCAGGCAGGTTCCAGTATAATCAGAAACATAATTCCCCAAAGATTGATTTTTTTTTACTATGATCTTTTCAATGTTAAACAAAATCTTTGCTAAACAACTTGGGTTAACCTTTTCTACTTCCATTGTGAGAAAAAGACTTAGAAATTGCAAATCTGTTATCTCAGTGATCAATATATATATATTAGCCTCGCTTTAGATAATTATGTATAAGATCTGAAAACACTTCAGGTTAATTTTTGAAATAACTGAGAGCTTCACTGATCTGCCCAAACTGAAATAATCCACTGATCCTTTAAAATAAAATTTTCAAATTTGAATACCTAGATGGAAATATAGCATCCACATTCGGATAACTAAATGATTTGTCAATGCGCTTAGCAAATTCAGCTTTTTTAGCACAATCCATCTGCCTAAGCACAGACAGTGCTATGCTGCAAGGCCTCAGAGTGACCCGAGCTCCTCTGCCACAAGGTTTTTGAGAACCCCTGCTGTCCCAGCTGGACACTGGAAACCAATCACCCCAGTCCCAGATAAGGATCCTGGTCTATGGAGGCAACACAGAACAGAGAAGGGTTTTCTCTTAGGACCTGGTAATCATGTTCCTCTCTGTAGATGCAATGCTGTAAGCAACCAAATCAGAAAAGCTTAACCTCAGCTATTGGAGTAATGCCTTTAATGGAGTAATGCCTTAATGTAAGGCACTTTGGAGCTCTGCATGTCTCTTATACTAATGGAGATTGCTCTTAACATTTAATATCTTTAGTAAAACATCCAGTCTCTGTGGGATTGCAATTATGCATAAGGAGGCCAGAGAATGAACAAACATAGCACACTGCAGGCAAGTGGGATCAACTCAAGTTTGTTAGAGGTAATGGAAAAAAAAGGACACAGGTGTAACTTTGTACTACAGTTTGCTACCAGGAATATCTCACCTGTGTTATCTCTCACCACACAGGAAGGGTCTTGAGACACTTTACCAAAAGGAAAAATATATGGAAGTAGTGTCATCACTATAGCATAGAGCAATAGCTATTTCACAGCACAATCATATTATGAGGTGATTTAGACTTGGGAATTACAAAAATCCACTGTATTTGCAGTCATTTGTAGGGTTAGTTGATAGATAGTGGCAGGAATTATAAATAACCATGGATGATAAAGAGCTGGACTTAGCCATTCTCCAGCATCCACTTTTCATACAGCTTGATTCATGCATGATGGGGATTTACACAATGCATTAAAGCTAGTAATCCAATTTACAGGCAAAATAGAGGTAAAATTTTCCTCATTTCTGGGGTTGCTCAGATATTTTGTCCTTTCCTCTCAATCTACTTCTCCCTGTCCCTGATATCTAGGACCTTCATATTTTTCTTTCTTTCTTCCTTGTTATCTTCCAGTTCTTGTCTTCAGCAACTGCACCATATTCCTACATAGTGTCATTCCTCAGTCCCAGTGGATCTTTCGTTTTCTTACACTATTCTTGTGAACAAACAGTTTTCTCAATATCTTTCACCATATTTCTCTCCTTTAGCTTCAGATTGACTCTTCTGCTAGCAGCTTCTTCAGCAGTGCTACTCCAGAAAACAGGTGCTCATGAGAGAGACAAGTAATAGGTGAATTTCCCCTTTGTAAGGCTGAGAGGACTTGGTCAGACATCCTCATTTTTGATTGAGGAGAGGTTACACAGCTGTTGTTGCTCTCCCATGGTGGCAAAATATTACTATTGTCTGCAGTGAAGTGTTGTCCCATGCCAACCTGCATTCTCTCAGACAAAGGTCTGTGTAGGCCAGGGAAAATTCCCAGTCATTAATCTGGATGCAAAACCTTATCAGGGTCAATAAGTTCAGCTGTATGGATGCAAACCAAAATGTGTCTGATACATCAGCACCAAAGAACAGCCTTGTTTTTTTTAATTTAATAGTATAGAGGCAATTTCACATTCTAGAGAACAGTGTTCCCCTTTATAAAGGTCCTTTAATACACATTGAAACTGGAGAAAGTCTTATACAAGCTGGACATGGCACTCTGAGATGGCAAAGCCCTGAGGAAGCCTACTGTATTCTCTGGCTGAGCTTCTTCCATATGGCTTAGCTGGAGGTATGGCTTTGTTGCTAAAAGAGCTTGCTGAGTGGATTTCAGGGACATCTGAAAGTCTGTATAAAGACCATTGTTGTCTCTGTGCCAACTTCTCAGAAGTTCAGTCCAGTTACAGCCTTTGTTTATAATTCCACTGGTTTTTGTTTTGTTTTGTTACCTTGCCCATTTTCCATTCAGTTTTGACAGAAAGAAAGGGATAATGTTCAACAAACCATCCCAAACACTTGTGCTTGTCCCCAGCATTTCAACCCTCTGCTGCCCCAGCTGGAAAGCCAAACAGAAACCTCAGAACTTGACTGCAGACTCTGTGTCAAGTCGGAAGAAGAAAGTAGAGCAAACCTCCTAATCAGACAGTCACTAAAAGTTAACATGCCCAGCTAAGTGAGATAACAAACTCGTCTCTGGCCACTTGGGGGACCAAGAAGTATCCTTTTGCACCTCATTTTTATGCTTTTTGAAGAAGATCTCACTCCTACATCCTATGATAATTTCTGCAGACTTTGTAAGACTTTGAAAGGTCTTGGTTTCCTATGGCTTGGTCTGTGATTAAACCTATATTTATATTGCTCTTTAGAGCAATCATGCAAACTATATAAGATAGGAGCCAAAATTTTTGAGAGTCAAGCTTACATTTGGGACATGCAATCACTGTCCAGTTCAAAGCATACTGTGTAATGAAGGTTTTTTTGTAAGTCTCAGAACTGTCATTTGAAGTAATCTACTATTATTTTACCCGATTGCCCAACTTTGGTAAATATTTTTTAAAAATCCAAAAATCAGTTCTTGAACCTCTTTAACCTAAATAGTTAGGTGATATTATTACCTTGCCACCACCTTTCCTTTTTCAGTTTTTCCATTTACACTATTCCTTTTTTTTTCTGTTTACCACTCATTTGTTTACCCCTCACAGCTCTCAATGATGATGCTTCATCTGATGAACATCACTTAGGAGGATGAAGGTACCTGACATGATTAAAGTTGTTTTAACCTTTCAATTAGCAACATATGATAAAGTCCCTAGACCCTGCAGGGCTTTTCTAGTTCCCAGAGATATTTGGATTCTTGAAGGAAATGCTGAATAAGCCCAGGGAGTGCAATGTGTTCTGGATACATTTGACTTAATGTCCCTACAGTAGTCCTAGTGCAGGTGTGACATTTGTGTGTGCAAATCATGTGCAGTTTCACCTGTCAGTGTGTTAGTGTGTCAGACCCACTAGTCATGAACTCTACATCAGATTTTGCCAACAGAAAAGAGGGAACACTAAAACTTACCCTGACATTAGTTATTCAAAACCATAGCACTGACTTGCACCCAACCCCATTCTTCCCATATGGATCCTGGTGTTTAGTCTGTTCCTGCTCTCAAGATGTTTGTCAAAAACCTTTCAAAATGCTGAGTGTTAAATCTTAATATATATGTTGCCATAGTGATATTTCCTTTATCCACTACGCTAATGTCATCTAGAAAACTCCAGGAGAGTAGGGTGTTGTAACTTTCTTCTGCAAGGGTCAGACTGACTGGTCCCTCTCTTGAGATAACCTCCAGATAGTTGTTATTCTGGCTGTGTGTGTTTACATTTGACATTTACTACCTTCTTCTGTTTTGGAAGAAAGGGTATTTTGAAGACAGACTGCATATTTTTGTAGATTGCTTTTCTGCATTTATGCTCCCTTAGAATTCCCAAGTGTGTCTGATTTGGGTCTGATGAATTTTATCACTCTGTAAGTTATTATTTCTCTTCTTGACATTTCAATATCCAAAAATATTTCCTTTTCCATGACAGGAAAGAACAAGTTCAAGGTAAGTATTTACCTAGCAGTCTCCTTCATGAAACTTACACAAAAGAACTGCTAAGCCTCTCATCAATGTGCTTACATTCCTTCATAGATCTGTTTAGCCCCTGATGGTTCAGTGGAATTATTGATCTGTTTCAGGCATCCTGATTTTCATTTGGTTTCATACCATTAGCTATTTATTCTTTTAAATCTATCTTGACCTTCTTGATTTTCTTCTTACTTAACAGCTGTTTACTTATCTTCCTGTTTATTGGCTTCATTAGGGTCAGATAATAAAGGATTTTTGTTTGACTCATTTTGCTATTTAAAAGTTGCCACTTAATCATGTCAGATAACTTCTGGTCTCCCTTCTGTTCCTCCTTTTGTTTGTGCCTTCTAATTCAATTCCATGCTTCATTTGTAGATTTTTTTTTCATAATCAGCTTCACCAGTTGCTTTATTTTTAACTGTGGAATAATTCAACTATTTTTCCAGGTTTTTCTTGATCTTCCCTGCAAAACATTTTGCCATATTGCTCCTTTTGGGACTCTTCCCGTGTCTGTGGAAAGGAACTAAGCTGTGTTAGCAGTTAATTTAGAGGTTCAGGAGTCTGACTCCTGTTGTCAAAGAAATGGGTCCCAATAAGAGACTCCCCTTAGCCACACAGCCTGCTTTTCTGAGTTAGGGCACCATCCAACCCCAAATTTGAAGGAGTTAAGTGAATGCCTAAATTCCAGATGCTGCAGTTAGCTCTCTGAGGTCTCAGTAAAAATTTATTTTCTTTGGTGTTTTAAGCCACATCTCTTGACTACTGGACTATGAACCGGAATGATTTAGTAAATATTATCCTTCTGTAAAGATGAGGCAGGAAGGTAAGTGAAAGCATCTTAAATAAATTACTGGAGGTCATCTCTAAAAGTTCTCTCTTGAATTATATTCTATATGCTGCCTCAGATGAAGGCAAAATCCTGGAAAAGTGAGGATGCCACTGGCAGGTCTGCATATTCCACACCCCCTTTTGTCACCCACATGTCAAATAAACTATCTATCTGCTGTCCAAGCAGCTTATAACTGTAATGTGGACATCATACATACCAAGTCTCTTCTGACACAGTCTGTGCATTTGTGATGGTTCTGGCCAATCTATCTCTCCATTTTGAGCCACAATTAGTTTTGGTGGAAACTAGAAGGTGCTACATCCTATGGCAAATTTTTTTTTAAAAAAAGCCCTGACCTCATGGGTCACTTATGCAATACACTACTCACCATGGACTTTATGGATAGTCTAAATATGACAATGTTTCCATCCACTGCATTCTTAAAATGATGCTTCTCCTTACTTGTGCTTGTAAAAGTAAATGGTTTTTTGCCCTTCTGTTTTGAAATGGGAAAATATGTGGTGATAGAATCTCCTAATGGTCATTCAGAATGACATGTTTGCTTACAGTAATTTGTGCAAATTGGAAATCCACTTTTCTCTCCAGGAAATGAAATCATTCCCAGTGTTGACACATGTTCCCAGACAGCTGAAATAAATGGACAGTTCCCATTTCTTGGAGCCATGCTGCAGGCTGCCTGCAAACCTATCTCTGTTACTTACAGGTAGTCAATCAGTTGAGAACCAGTGTCACATGAGGTGAAGGTTTTGGAGTGTGGTAGCTTCATATCTGCCTTTGCTCTTAGAAAGCTGATGTGAATCGCTGCAGAGAAGGCTAACCATAAGCTAATGGAGCAATCCCCTTCTACTCAGGCAGAGAAAGAACACATATCTAGGCTCACCTCCATCACTGTGTGTTTGCCTTATGTAGTCATTTTGTCTGGTGTATGCAGAACATTGGTTCATATCACCATTACACATTTCCTGACTCATCCGCTCCTCCTTTTCAGTTTATTTTTCAGTCTCACATAATTTATCTCCAAAGGTATGTTTCATTACCATGAGTGGAAAATATTCTTAATTGATTATGTCATATGCAAAACAGAAGATAAAAGTTAGTCATGCATAGAGCTTTATTATTATAAATACATAGAGCTTTACTATTCTAAACCCAATGTGTGTCTAGAAAGTTGTTCATTTTCAGTCCTTGGTTTCTCATTATTTTTACAGAGATTACATGGAGACTATCTAAATGCAGGTGGTAAATGTAATTTGCCAGGTACTGCAAACAGTGAGGTGAGGGTTTTTTTATAAAGACATCCGTTCTATTTCACACAGTTTTATCTACGTATAAGCAATGTATCATGAACTTAGTGACTCCTTAACATTCTTTAAAATACTATTTTTTTTCTGAACACAAATATTTAAAAGAAGGAGCTATGAAATGTGTGAATTCAATCTATTTTCAGGGCCAGGTACCTAATCATTTTTATATTGCATATCATTAGCTTTTTAGTCTTGAATGACAACTTTCTGAATGTCAGAAAACTCCAACCATTAACAATTTTCCTGCATCTTATTTCTAATAATGCAATATGAGCATGATTATAATTTTGTGTTTTCCATGAGGAGGCAACAATAGTTCTGACTGAATGTCCTCAGTATATTAGAAAAGCTCTTATAAATTATGCATAGTATAAATATAATTAAAATATTACCCAAAGGCTTTTTATCGTTAATTTCAGACTCATCTTTTTCCTCACAGTCTCTGCCCTTCCCATACAATTTAATATTTACCCACATAACAGGCTATTGTCATACTTGGACTTTGCTTGGCTTTCAGTAGCCATTCAGCACTGCCTCCAGTCTCAAGACTCTCAACTGAGTACCACAGATGATGTTGGTGTTGATGTGTAGATAGCTAAAATAAGGTTATCTTGCTTTGGTTTGTATTTTTAAACAAGGTAGCAAAGATAACATGCTTTGAAAGGTATGTGATAGCTCAGTCATTCTGAACAGTGGTTCCAAGGCCATGAACATATGGAGTTTCCATCCATAGAGTTGTGAGCACAACATGTTGTGCTGTGTGTGGCTCATGTTGTGGCCCACAAAAGCTAGTGAGTATGTTGGGAGCAATTGGGAGAGGTGGATAGGTTTAGTTTATCTGTGCTTTGCTCATAGAGAAGCACAAGTCTCAGTGCAGGAGCCTCTGAGTGAAAGTCCATGGCCTGTACTATGTAGATGTGCAGTGCAGCTCATTGAATGGTCTTCTGAATGAGCAAAGAAGAGGTTGGTAGCATTTCTATTCCTTGATACTTGGACAGATAAAAAGCATTTCTGTGTATGAGTAAGAAATATATCCATTCTTTAAGAATTTATTATTCCCACACCCCGTGAACTGCTGCTTGCTATATTAAAAATTATATTTATCCTTATCTTACTTAGAGGAGCAGATAGGAAATGGAAATGAAGGAGATCTTCATATGTATCTGATCCAATAAGACCTACCCTTTTTACCCACTGCAGTGCACAGATCCTGCCCTCCTGGTCACCAAAGCCTATCACTGAGAACTGGAAACACAGCCTGCCCTTCAGAAATCATTGCATATTGCAGCAACGACCTTATCACAGGCAGGTTCTACATGGTGTTCTAAGTAGGCTCATGGAAGAGGCAATATCAGGAAGATATGCCTCTGTACCCACCTTTTTCCACAGCCAACCAGATTTAAAAGGGACATTTGTTGCAGATTTTAAAGGGAACCATAGTGTCTATTTGTGTCCATAAAAGGAACAAAATTAGGATCTGTTATTATGAGACCAATGTCTTTTCCAGGTCTGCTTTTAGACTGAGTTAAGACCCTACATTTTTTTGCCTGGAGCCTTGGATTAGTGTTATGAAAATACTAATACTAAAAAAAAAAAAAAGAAAAATACTTCAAAAGATTTTTTTGGTCTTTCCCACATTTCATTCTGACTCAGTTAAATTTCCATGTGATTTTGAAAAGCACAGAAGGAAGGTCTTTATATTCTATGTTGAATTGAAAAAAAATGAAATTGTTGCTCATTGAAAGGTATTCTACTTTAGCTGGTAGTCCACTTTTGCCAGGATTTTTGATAAGTGATGGAATCAGTGTCATGCATAGATTGCAGTGAGAACTAAGGTTAATTTCAGAATTAAAAAGCAAAACAAAACCCCCCAAACAACTGTTTTTTCATGGTCTATTTATTTAGCCTTTGGGAAATTCTCATTCTTGCTTAAAATGCATTTTATAAGAGAAATAGGTTGGATATTAGGCAAAGGTTCTTCCCCCACAGAGTGGTTGGTCACTGGAACTCCAGGGAAGTGGTCATGGCACCAAACCTGCCAGAGTTCCAGAAGCACTTGTACAATGCTCTCAGGCATGTGATTCTTGGGACTGTCCCGTGCAGGGCCAGGAGCTGGATTTGATGATCCTTGTGTGTCCCTTCCAGCTCAGGATATTCTGTGATTATATGATTCTATTATTCTATGATAGAACAGGGGCAATGGCTTCAAACTGAAAGAGGTGAGGTTTAGGTTAAACATTAGGAAGAAATTCTTTCCTGTGAGGGTGGTGAGGCACTGGAACAGGCTGCCCATAGAAGTTGTGGATGCCCCAACTTTGGAATATTTAAGGTCCCTTCCAACTCAAACCATTCTGTGATGCTATGAAAGGTGTTTACTTCTTCTAGTATTTTCCTATAACTACAAATGCCTCCACAGAATGCCTTTCCCATAGTAATTTTTCAACATTTAAACAGAGAAATGGAGGAGAGTGATCTAAAGCCAAATGTAGTAAGAATGCATCAGCCCAAAGAGCACACATTTTCCATGTGCCCCCTACATGAGAAGTCACTCATGCATGCCCTCAGCTCTCATTAATGGTCTCTCGTAGCCATCAGATCTAGTCCATGTGTGCTCAACTTTGAACATATGCATCTATAGAACTCTAGAAATGCTCCAGATGTGAAAGTGATCACTACTGTCATGTGATTTCAGAAACTGGAGTTCACAGCTGAGCTTTGATATAATGTGTCAGAAAGACTGTAAAACAGTGAAGATAACTGCTGGAGAATGCTGCTGCATCTTACCCTGTCATCCTGCAAAGAGCCACACACATAAGGGACTTGAGTCTCTACCTCATGCTGGTGGAATGAAAGAGTTTGTGTATAAACTTCAGGTATTTTGCAGAACTAGGCATGGGAAGCAGTTTCTGACTGCCAGTAATTTGTAGTTAACTAGCTTCTCACCTGCCTGCCTTCTTTCCTTCTTTCTTTCCTCCTTTCCTTCCTTCCTTGCTTCCTTCCCTCCCTCCTTTTCTTCTTTTCATCCAGCACCCATCCATCACTGTGTACTCTTGAAGAGCACCCAGTAAACATCAAGTACCACAAAATTTATGAGGAGCTTGCTGATATATCAATAATGAGAATGTCTTGTAGTCTATGAAGAAAACAGAGATAACTTTGAAGATGAAATTGTAACAGGGCTGCAGAGTAACTTAGCTGTTTATAAATCATGTCTCCAAGCAAATTACACCATAGCAATGGAAGGTGAACTAGGACTGCAATCATTCTAACTCAACCCTTCCTATTCTCATTCCTGGGAATATTGTAAACAATAAAACTTTTTAGATTGAATTAAGAGATTTCTTTTTCATGTTGTTCTGTGGTGAAAATTCATCTGACCTGAACTTGGATTAAAGAGGGGTGTGGTTTTTGTTGGAAGCCTGAAGAAAAATCTACAACTGAGTTTTGTTTTAACTGTTCTAAAGCCCTTCCAATCCTGAACTGAAAGTGAGTGTAAAGAGTAACTAATAGATCTTTAAGAACAGATACTGAAGTCAAAGTTCTGTTTCCCTTTCTTTCATTTTTCTTCGAAAATGTCTAAGCTCTATTTAATTTATTGGAAAACGGCAATTAGGAAAGGAAATCCAAGTCACAGAAAGTTACCCAACTAGTCCAAGGCCACATGGGATGGGGTGAAAGAACAAAGCAAAATGAAATAATTAAAAAACAATCCAGATCTCACCTTCTTGCTGTAGCTGCTAGAAAATGACCCCATACCCTAAATTTTCTCTGTACTCTACAGAAAACTGCATTTAAACTTTGATTCTTCTCGAATCATAGAATAGTTTGAGTTGGAAGGAAACTTAAAGGCCATCAAGTCCAACCCTTCTGCAATGAGCAGGGGCATCTTCAACTTTAAGATCCCTTCCAGCTCAAACCATTCTGTGATTCTATGAAAGGTGTTTGCTTCTCTTCACTTTACTGCATGGAGACCTCATAGCAGCTTTTCAATAGCTGAAGGGGCCTACAAGAGAGCTGGAGAGGGACTCTGTGAGGAATTCCAAAGATAGGACAAGGGTTAATGAGTTCAAACTGATGGAGGGGAAGTTTAGATTAGATATTAGAAAAAAATTTTTTACTGTGAGGGTAGTGAGACATTGGAACAGGTTGCCCAGGAAAGTAGTGGATGCCCCAACCCTGGCAGTGTTCAAGGCCAGGCTGGATGAGGCCTTGAGCAAACTGATCTAGTGGGGAGGTATCCCTGCCCATGGCAGTGGGGGTTGGGACTAGATGATCTGTAAGGTCCATTCCAACCCCTAAAATTCTATGACTCTAAGAGTCTATAATTCTATGATCAGGTTGATCAGTGCCCCATACAACCTGACCTTGAATGTTTCCCGGCATGGGGCATCTAAGACCTCCCTGGGCAGCCTGTGTCAGTATTTCATCACCTTTATTTTAAATATTATTTCATTACATCTAATGTAAATCGATTCTCCTTCTGTTTAAAATCGTTGTCCTTTCTCCTATCGTGACAGGCCCTACAAAACTATTTGTTCCCATCTTTCTCACAGACCCCGTTCAAGTATGGGAAGGTGCTATAAGGTCTCCATTCTCCAGAGCCTTCTCATCTCCAGGCTGAACAGCCCCAATTCTCTCAGCTTGCCTTCATAGATGAGATGTTTCAGCCCTCTGATTATCTTCATGGGCTTCCTCTGGACTCGTTCCAACAGGCCCATGTCTTTCATGTGCAGAGTACCCCAGAGCTGGATGCAGAACCCTTCATAGATGAGATGTTTCAGCCCTCTGATTATCTTCATGGGCTTCCTCTGGACTCATTCCAACAGGCCCATGTCTTTCATGTACAGAGTACCCCAGAGCTGGATGCAGAACTCCAGATGGTGTCTCCTCCAGCTATTTTCCAAAACTTTATTTTTTTATTATACCTTTTAAAATGCTTATTATCCTCTGTGTCTGTTTGGAATTATTTTGTACCATCTGAGAAATCTTATTTGCATAGAAAGATTTGAAAGCAGGAGGGAACATTCCTTCAGAACAAAGTGGTGCTTGACACAGTAACGTGTCCTTTGCTGAGATTGGTGTAGTGGTACTGTGCAAAAGTGTATTTGTGATGCAACCTTTCCTATTAGAAACAGACCTTTCTTCTTGATCAGACCTTGTGCTTTTTGGCTTTTGTATGAAGTGCTGGAAAGAAGAAAGAATCCTCAAATGTCTTTTCTAGCAGAGAATCAGAAACTAGAAAAGGACTCTGCGATGATGAAGAAAATCTAAAAATATGTAAGAGCAAAGAAAGCTGGCAGAATATAAAGTAGATTTCAGGAGAAAATACAGTGTGGAAAGAGTAGAAAAATGATAAAGACACACACAAAGATGTTTTAACAAGAATAGTTCAATGTTTGGAAAACTGAAGAGGAGAAGAAGCCCCAGTTGTAAAAATGACATATATATATAAAGTAACTGAATTAAATTAAGATTGTGTGATAAAGGAAACTTTTTTCCCTGGCCAGAAAACTGTTCACAATTTATTGCAAGGTTGCTCAGTGCAGGTGCTATACTTGATCATGTATCTCAGTGTGTCTTTGAAAGTCTGCTCCAGCAGCAACAGGATGCTGAGATTAAAGATTTGAGTGAACTATTACACTGTGTTTTCAGTCAAGAAATCTGCTTTATGGACCAGATCATGCCCACTCTGTTTAATCAAGATTAATTAAATTTCAGGATTCTGTCCTTTGAGGGAAAAATATAAAAACCAGTTCAAGAAGCTTGGCATAACAGTAGAGGTGTGATGTAGCAATACTTCATTGTACAGCCTCTTTGCAGTGATTTGTGTGAATAAAGTCTAATCCAGCAGACTGCCTCAAAACCTACCAGCTGCCCTGCTTGTGGAACATATGATTTATCACAATGTCAGAAATAACATTTGTCAATTCATTTATCCACTCTTGGACTAGGGCCATAGTCGAATACTTCAAAATAAGATGAAATAGGTCTCACAGGAGACAGGTATATGATAATCTGCCTGAATAATGCTCTTATCCTAAATCTTAATAGTTACTGTTTGTCTTGAGCTTTGTATCATGAGGATTCATCTGTTCTTCTTCATCTTAGCTGTTTTCTTTACCTTAGCTATTGTATGCCATATTATTCATAGGTATATACACTCCCTCCTTACTTCTGTCTACAATCTTGGTCTGAACACTTCCAGTGAAAAAGTGTTGCATCTTGAAATGATGTACTGTGAGGGGGAGAAAAGGGTAAATAATTGTATTGGGTTTGCCCCTTTAAAAGGAGATGTTTGAGAATCTTCTGTTGATGTCCAAAACGTCACCTTTTCTCACAGACCGAAAGATGCTGCTGTGGTTTGCTGTTATGTGCTGTGTCCTGTGCCCGTGGCTGGTCCCTATAAACATGAGTGGGAGAACAACTCCACATTGTATCTATCCTAAGCAGCTATTTTTCATAAAGACTACTGAGATTTAAGGTACCAGCTAAACTTTGTAGCTTAGCAACTCCACTCATGTAAAGACCTGCAGCTGTGGCTCCAAGCCAGGTCTAGCTTTCTAACACAAACTGAAGTCAGAGTCTGTTTTACAGGGGTTCATTATCTGACGGGTCAAGATGGAAGCAGAGCTGATAATGCAACACATAAACATTACGATCTGAAAGAGGTTTGGTGAACCACCTTGTTTTCATCACAGATGACCTTTCATTTTATCATTTGATGGTCATTTTTAACATTTGAGGGCAGAGTTTTGTTGGAGTAGAAGTAAGTGGACAAAAACATAAAAATGTGAATGTGGATAAAGGCTGAGTGAAGGGAAAAGGTACAAGGTGAGCAATGGAGCATTACTTAAGTGGGATGAAAGTCAGATTGCAGACAGAAGTTGATGTCCACAGCTGAGGTGAGGATGATGCTGCTGAGACACTGAGACCTTTACTCTCCTGTTGCCCCTGGGTTATCCTATTGACCTCTGTGTTCCCCAGCTTACTTGACTGGGCCAGTAACACATCATACCCTTCCCTGAAAATTCTTATTTTTCTCAACCTGGAAGCAGGTGAGGATACACACAGGGAGAAAGGATAGGAAATAACCTGTTTTAATCATGATTCTTCTTTCCTCTCTATAGCCTGATTTATTTTTTTTTGTGTCAGCTCTGCTGTGTATGTGATGTTACAAGAGGTACTTTTATCAGTGTAAACTTTACACCTTTTCCCCAAGGAGCATAATGACCTGCTAATTTTAACATTAATCTCTCTCCAATGATGTGAACAAAACCTGGCATGATGGAGGATTTTTTTTAACCTCCTCACTATGGCGTGCTGCCACAAACTCTGCTGACGTTCTCTGCAATGACAGCTGATCTCTGCTTCTCTCTCCCAAATGACTCCAGGCTTATAGGAAAAAAAAACACTGATTTTTTATTTTCCCCAAGGAAAATGCAAAGGTTGATCTGTATGTTTAAAGGTACAGACTTAGCAATTACAAGTATGTTTCTTTTCAATGAATACAATAGACTTAATTCTTTTCTATAACACACTAGTGCAATTCTTTAGTTTCAATGGTTTCACACAAGTGTAACAGGGCTGAAAATAAGACCCAGTATCTTTAACTTGTTGTAACTGCACACATGGGAATTATTTAAGCATAGACTGATGATATGACTAATGTTCCATCCTGACAGCCTGCTCTGGTGCCTCCCTCGACTTTGCTTCCAGTCTTAGAGCTTGTGAAGCACAACAATGAAGAGTTCCTGAAAATAAACTCAATCTCTTCACCTTTCTATACCTCTATTTTCTTTCTGTCCCTCTGCCTGTTGCATCAGCAGTAAATTTCCTGCATTTTTTTGTTTGGTTGGTGTTTTGCTATTTTTACTGCAAAAATAAAAATATCAAAAAAATTGCAGCCACAAGAAATAATTCAGTTTGGAAATATTTCCAGGGTATTTCACAGGTAGAAATTTCACAGCATTGATATTTGCATGTCTCCTTTCTCTACATTAACGGGCTGGTTTATGCCTTGACTGATGGATCATATGGTCTTTATCACTGTGCTCTGTGTGTTCAGAACTTCAGGGAATCATGGGTGATGTAGTTTGTCAGAGAAAGGTGGAATGATGCAATTGGATCACAGTTACCATGAGGTACTCTGGCAAAATTCTGAAATACATAAATTTCAATTGTTGCATATTTGGGCAATTTTTGTGTTCCAATGTTAAAGTTACATTTGAAAATAGATATCCCTTCTCCCTCAAAAAAGTCTTGTTGAAAACCCAATTTTGCATCCACCCTTCCAGCTGAACAGCTTAAGTGCAACACTTTCAGCCAGCACTCCTTGCTATGCCTTTTCACAGTGACTGGATCTCCAGTCTCAGCCACTAATCTATAAATAACTACACAGCCCTAATAAGACAGTCCCACAAAATAGCACTGCAAAATCTGGAGGCAGCCAGGGTTACTGCTGATTCTCCATGGATAGAGGGATCTAGCTGCCTTGTCTGTGCACAAGCCCTAATCATGAAAGAATGAAGTCACAAATTCAGCTGTATTTAACTCTCTGTGTGCATGTTTTACAGAAGAGGTTGTGACTTTGAAGCTCATTTAAACATAGCCAGGTTGGTGGATTACTTTTTCAGAAGTCAGGAGGAAACAGGCATTTGTGTAAAACCTTTGGAATGCTTGTTTTCCATATTGAATCATTTTAGATACCAAAAGAGCCTGTCCATTCAGGTGAGCCATATTCTCTAAAGTCAGGCAGCAAATCATGGACAGAGATCACATTGAGAGTCCCTCTGATCACATCTGCCTCCCAGAGCTGACCAGGTAAAGGCACAAATCCTGTGCCCATTCAGTGTCCACCAAATTTTCCTCCCACTGCCCTATTGTGTTCATATTTTATCCCCATTTCTCAGAACTATTTTCTCTTTCTACAAATCATGCTAATAATAAAGTGAAATCTTCTCCAGGCAATGTGCAGGAAGCCTTGCCTGCTCATACAGAGACTATCACTGCTATTCACAGGAATAGGTGAGCTTAGTACATGTGTCTCTAAGTCTGTCACTCATATTAATCTTCAATAATAAAAAATAAAAATAAAATAGATTCTTTCATCAGCCATTTAAATGTCATTATCTATTGCTTTAATAAGAACCTAAACGGTTTTATCTTCGGAGCAGTGTCAAAACAAGGACTTTCTTCCTCTTGTTGAAATCAGGCATGTTTTTTTTCCTTTCTGAATGAACAGCCACTGCGTTTCTGTGTCATGCTGTCATTTGCATGAATGACTCTGAACTTAGGAAACTGAAATGTCTTTAAGTTAAGGATCAGCTGCTATGAGAGACTAATGATTTCATTAACAGTACAAGTTCTACAAGGTCATGCCTGTGGCTCTGAAACCATGGAAAGATTTCAAAGAAAGATGGACATTACAATTATAGGGCTGAAGCCACAGGCAGCAAGTGTACATATTGAAGCAAGTGGATAATCTGGTTGGGTGAATGCTATAGCTAATTCCAGAGCTCATTATCTGCCCTGAGATGAAGTTCATTGTGTGGATGAGGGGACAGGCACCTCTCCCAGAAAAGTGTCCGGTAGTTTTGGTCAAAAGTTAGGTGCCAGTAGGAGGAATTAAAGTATATGCAATGTTGCTCCTTAATTTTGTATTTCCAATAAAACTTATTATTACATGGTATTCTTTGTTCACCTTTCTACTTGATGAACATAATAAGGTGGGTTGCTAAAAAGATCTCACTAGTTTTTTTCACTGAACAGGGATTCTGTTCTCTCTGCACCATTATCTTGTCACTTCTCAGCTCTCTCAGGGTGTACTCCTGGGCAAAGATGTTTTGCCATGCCAGTCACTTGAAAAAATCCAAACAGCAAATAACCCAAAACATAAGTTTTTCTTAAAAAATACTGATATTTGGGATGCACCAGAATATTGAGGGGTTTGTGCTATTGTGTGTAGTTGAATCCTAGTTCTAATTTTTTTTCTTTGCAGTATTAGAGACACACATCAAATATTGCATAGTTGACAATAAAAAGCAAAGGTGCACTTAAGTATAAAGCTAAAGTGTATGAGTAGGGTAATCATTTTTATTTCAGTCATAATGTTTCATTTAGCTGAATCTGGTATGTCTGGCAAAAAATTGTTTCTTTCAAAAAGGCATCCAAACTTGATTTGAAGATATCAAAACACAGTATCATGGCTGGATCTGTACTGCAAATGAAGAATGTCTGAGGGTGAAGAAAGATAAAAGTAGCACTCATGGAAATCTGTTACGGCTTTCTTGTTATGCAATGTTAGACAACCAGCACAGAAGAGCAGCTGAGAACAGAAAGAGGATTGCTTTTATTATTTGGAATCTGGTAACCTCTAACTCCCTGTGTTGTGCCAGTTGGAGGCACTGAGATGATAACTCTCTGCAGAATTTCACAGGTATTAGTCTAAGCCTATGCTTTCTCTGGATGATCAGCACAAAGAAGGCCAAAACAGAATTTGTCGTATGTGGTTCTCCATCACGCAGTTGGCAGAACACTCTGCCCATCCTTCCAAGCTAAGAACCTTCTCAACTGAAAGGCTTCACTCCAGTGCACTGCAAGGCTCATAGGACACTGGAGAGTGGTCTGCAGCTGACACCAGCTGGTCTAGCTATGTTCATGGCAGCAGTGCCTTCCACAGCTGCTTCTCAGTTCACATCATGGCAAAGAGCTTGTGTGAGCCCAATGCTTTGAGACCAGTAGAGTTGCTGCACCACCCTGAATACTTGGCAGTCCTTCCTGCCTCAGCCTGTTGTCTTGGCTCATGCTGCTGTGGCTTTTTCAAAGGCAACCTCATTAGACCCTCTGAAGATTTAGCCTCAGCAGGTGTGGCTTGAAGGTTGGGGTAGAGTCAAATCTGATCCCAGATTTACTGCACTCACATTTGCATGCTGATTTCTGCACAATAATTGAAAGATGAAAGGGGAGTAGATGGCAACAGGATAGCTCCAGAAAAACCCAGTGGAAATGTCTTCATCTCCTCACCAGAACCAGTTCATTTACTTACCCACAGGAGCTGTGTGGATACTAGTGAAGGAGTCCCTAGATATTTTTTTCTGGGACATCTTCATAGTGGTTGTCTCTAACTTGAAACTGTACATATACATGATTCAAGAAATAAAGCTTATATGTAATTCAGAGTTTTACTCTGTAGTCCCTTTGGCCTAGACCTGCAGGTTCTGGCATCCCAGCTTCTTGAAATTCCACCTGCAGAAATTGAGACACTTCTAGTGGCACCTTTATCATTTCATAGGCAATTCTACCTCTTGCTGACTTCACAATACTGTCAGCTATTTTCTGTCCTGGATTTTATTATATCAAAAGAAACTCACTAAGTATGTGCTGTCAAGAGTTACAGAAAATCCAGGAGTTCCTAAGAAATGCTGAATTCTTAGATGTGAAAGCATCTGAAGTAGAATTAGCACAAACCCTTAGCATTTTGGGACCTGCCTGGCAATACAGCATTGGTATCTGATACCTTTTTCAGTTTTATTAACTCTGCCACACCAGTCAAGGATGGTAAAGCAGATAGGAACTGCCTGAATGATGAGAAATGTGTAAGAGATGACAAGAGGCTGAAAAAACCCCCACCAAAATCCAAAAAAGCTCAGGTGTCATCCATCCTCATCATGTCACTGTGGTCCTCACTGGTGATAAATCATGTAATCCTTTTGGTAGTCATCTTTCCCATGGAGATTTAGATGATATTAATTTCTTGTAAGAAACAACTGTCCTCAGAAAAAGTATTGGGATGCTCAGCTTCAATATCCTTTTTGTCCTACTTAGGATGCAACTCACTGTAGTGACAGTCTGTCATGGCTTAACCCCAGACAGCAACTAAGTACCACAGCCACTTGCTCACTTCTCACCCACCCACGGCCGCTGGCTGCTGGTGGGATGGGGAGCAGATTCAGAAAAAGGTAAAAGCCCTGAGTTGATATAAGAACAGTTTAACAACTGAAATAAAGCTATTATTATTATTGTTATTAGCATTTAATAACAATAACAATAATAATTAGAAGAAATAGAAGAGAGAGGAATAAAACCCAAGAAAAACAGTGATGTACAGCACAATTGCTGAGTACCTGCTGAATGATGCCCAGCCCATTCCTGAGCAGTGATCAGTGGCTCCAGGTCAAATCCCCCCAGTTTATATACTGAGCATGACATTCTATGGTGTGGAATATCCCTTTGGCCAGTTCAGGTCACCTGTTCTGGCCATGCTCCCTCCTGGCTTTCTCTGCACCTGTTCATTGACAGAACATGGGACACTAGAAAGTCCTTGACTCAGGGCAAACACTGCTTAGGAGAAATCAAAACATCAGAGTATTCTCAACATTATTCTCATACTGACTCTGGAACACAGCACTGTACCAGCTACCAGGAGGAAAATTAATTCTCTCCCAGCTGAAACCAGGACACAATTCCTGCAGCACCACAGTGCCATTAACAAACTTATCTTTCTTGCAGACTGTCTTTGCAGAAAGAGTCACAGATACGATCCCTTTCTAGCCCTTTGGTGTTTACAACATAACACAGATGGTTTTACATATGTTGTTTAAATGTGTCCAGTCTGTGGAATAATCCCTGGACACTAGGTCAAGTACTGTGGAGCAGTCACATCTCACAGCTGGGGGCTGCCCCTCTACAGTGAACTTGCCATATCTTCATAGAATCATAATTCTATGACTCCATAATTCCATAATTTTATTAACAGTGCCATAGGCCTCCATGGTCCTAAGACACAATTTTCAGGTTTTTTGTCCCTGGTGTGAGGCATTAGAACATATAATGATGCTGAAGGATGGAAAATCTGCTGCGATAGTGTTAGAGGACTATATGTTCATAATTGCAAGTACCAGTCTCATCTTTACTACTCATTGAGAGTGGTTTCTTTGGAGCAGTCCTGACCATATAAATATGTTTCATTTCAGATGGATTTTGTTGGTTCACTGTAAAAAAGAGCCTACCACAGCTGATGCTCAAGAAAATAGGACATGGCATTGAACCTGATGGGTTATATGAGAGTGAACTTCAAAATCCCTGGCATAGTAGATTCCATCACTGAGCACATTGACAGTGGAGAACTTGCATAGCAACTTGCCTCTGTTGCCTGAGGCCATGTATTTTGTCCCTTGTCTTGCTTGGATGTCAATGGGTATAAATAGAATTGAGGAAACAAAGGAAGCATCCATGGCACTAGCCTGAAGCTTGGGCAGGGGTAATTATCCCAAGACATGACCTTGCTGTCACATCAAAACCAATGTTTGAAACAGAGGTCTAATGCAAACAGAAAACCCCATAAAATGTGGTCTTATGCCACAGAAGCTTCAAGGTGAAGAAGGACCAAGGTTCAAAAAATCTTGACTAAAGTCCATTTTTAAGAGAAATCTTGAGTATGGGCTTCCTGATCTGTGTTTTAAACTATCTTAATAATGATATCAGAGGACAGGGACTGTTAGGGAGAATGAGCAGATCGAGGAAGCAGTGGTGTAGCTGGACACTAGCATAGACATAAACAAGCAGAAGAATCATGTCCTGGGTCAGAGCTCGTGCATGATAGTATGGGAGTTATGATTCTATGATTCTGTGACCTGCTACCAGTAGCCCTACAGACAGCTTTAACTTATCATCCAGCTATGTCCAAAGAGTGCAGCATCTCCTTTAGGAGTTTGAAGCTGTTGGCTAATCAGCCTAATTTTTCGAAGTATGTGCCAAATTTCCAATTTTAATTTGTGTGGCTGAAGCTTGTAGTCATTAATTCTTGTTATGTTTTCTCTCCACTAGATGAAAGAGCTCTATTTTCTCCTCATTAACATGAACATTTTGTAAGCAATTCATCTCTCAGTCATCTTTTGAAAAGCAGAACAGATTCAGTTCTTCAGGTCTCCCACAGGAAGGCCCTCTAATTAATTTTGTAACATCTTTTTGTATCTGTTCCAGTTTTTCCCAGTCTAACTACCACATCTGGATACAGTGCTCCTCTCTTGCTTTCTCCTATGATGTGTACAGAAGTAACTAAATTAAATAATAAATTAAAAAGGGGTCTTTCTGTTTCAGCTCCATCACTAGCTGGTTCAAATTCCTATCAATGTATATTATCTATGGTATACACTTTGAAGTTCCCTCTGACTGATTTCTGCGTGACAATGCCTAAATAGTTGTCAAAATCAGTGGCTTTCCAGGATATAATTCTATGTTTCCGTGCTCTGGCTTTCATTCCTCTTCCTAGGTTATTTGGATGTTTCTTTTTCTCTGTTTGGATGGGTGCAGGTAAGCCAGAAATATAAATTGTTCCATGTGGCAGCTTCAGCCTCACAGTTATATATCAGCCAGGCAAACTTTAGGGCACCTGCAAACTATACTGTCTTTTTAAAGAGACAGCTAACAACTGCAAGGGGAATTATGCAGGAATGGAAAGGGCAAGGAAAGATATTTTTCCCCCTTTCTGCTTCATTAGAGTGTGTATGTCTATGCACGACTTAGTGCTGTGTAAGACTGCAGCACTGTGGTCACCTCAGGTTCCTTCATAGTTGTCCCTGTATTAATCCTGACCTCCTTGCAGGAGAATTCTTCTGTCTCCCTCCTCCTCTCCAGACTTTTACCATTTTTTGCAGATGTCCAATTATTATCAAAGAAATAATGCACCATGTTGCTCACGGTCAATATATCAGTGTGGTTCACAGGAAAAGGAAAAAATCTGTGCATGAAACCAGGATTTTTTAATGTATAATAGAGAGAAAAAAAATTTGACAGATTCAGGTCTTGTAATGACGGAAGAAGGTGTTCATTAGAAAGGTTAAAAGACACCACTGGGATGCATCTCTATGAAAATAAGTGAGTTAAAACAATGGCTTTATTTGATTTTATGCAAAATCAAAACCTAAATAAATAAAATGCAAGGTCATCTATTTAATTTTCAGGTTCTTATTTTTTCATGGAAAAATCCTGAAGTTTGATGCTTTCTTTTCCTGCTGTCACAAATGTATTCTAATGGCATTTTAGGTTTTACTGCAGTGCAGCATGAATTCTCCTGCCTACGTGTGTTCAGCAACAAATACAAAACAGGCCAGACCCGCAGTAAAAACACTCTCCCAACCACATTTGACTCTTGTATTTGCAGCAGAATTTCATTCAAAGCAAACAAGCTCACAAGACTGAATCTAATTTTCTCACATCACTTGGAGAGCATAATGCTCCAGTGCCCACATTTTGAGGAAAATAAATTTCAAAGATTTTCTAGAACAGATCAACCTACATATTAAAACACTACAATTGAACAATGGAATACTTAAGCCAGTTCATCTCCAAACAAGTAAGTAATAAGCCTTGCAGACAGAGGGTAGGATCACACATGTGCACTCACATATACAAGTTATTTTCTATGTAGACCAAACTTTGCTTTCATGGATTTATGGTAGGTCTTAAATGTTTCTCTAGGGATCTTTACTTTCAAAAGAGAGGAAAGAAATAGAGGAATAAAATCTCTTTAGCACTCCTGTTTCCTCTCTGCATGCGCCTCCAAATCCTTTGCTTTAGGCCAGTAGTTACTTGTGTCATTGGCATCAACTCTAGCTGGACACTGAGCACCAAGAGCAGAATAATTCTGCCTGTAATACCTCCTACCCTCACCATGTCAAAGGATCTAGTAAAATGTCAATAATTAACCTTGGCTATGTAATATCCTTAAGTAGTGAGGTTGTAACAGCCACAATGATGGGGAAGTTAACGGCATAACATGAAGAGATGACACAAAAAAGAGCCGAGAGCTTAACAGTTTGGGTTTTTTCCCACCTGTACTAGATGCCATAATGAAAGATACCATGTCTCCCTGCAAGCCTTGTCTCTCTTATACATTCACCTTTAGATGAAAGAACAGCACAATCAATAAGTACTTTCTAGTGAATTTGCTCCATCATTTGAACATCTCTAATCGTTGCCAGGCTTTAATCCAAATTTCATATGGGAAAACTGCTTTTTGTTTCACTCATTCCACAGAAGCTATAGGATGCTTTTCTAAGGTGTAACTGGCTGAAGGTTATAACAATAATGGTTCAAAAGTTGCTTACAAGACATGTTTCATGTGGAGGAGAGAACTTGCCCAGGATTTCATAACCTGGCTAACAATCTCTCTGAAAGCATGTCTAGGTAGTTTAATGGTCTCCATTAGAATTCTTTGATTTCTCCCCAAGTTTTCTACTCACAATAAATGTTTTGCTGTTGTTATAAAGCTTAAGTTGGATTTTGTTTATTTGCATCTAGAAGATAAAAAATAAAAGGAAGCAGAAGGAATGCTAACCTCTATTTCTAATTCACATTTCCTATTTTATTTGCTGTATTTGTGAAAGAACTCAGGTTATTGACTTGTACTCTTGAAGCAGATCCAGAAGAGAAATGCTAGTTCTCTGGTTCAGAGCTTGAAACAGAGCTAAAAAATAGTTTTTCATTACATCTTTGGTTTGACTCCACACTTTCTGTGTGACACCGGAAAGCTGCTGTAGGATGCAGAAGGTGACTGAGGAATGACAGACTTAACTTGTGTCAATATTAGAGAGGCTGATGTCCATCTTACTGGAAAGTATGCCACAGAGGAACTCAGCTGAGGTCCTTGACCTCTGCAGAGCTTATTGGGTGAATGGTCATGATCTTATAAACGAGCCATAGCGAAAAATAGTCTGTACCTAAAAAAAAAGTATTCATTTCCCAGATTAGGACAATGAAATTAGGAATACCTACTTAGTTCTATTAGGAAATATTGCTCACTTTCTCTGTGAGTGAACCTCAGGATGCTTTTTTGGTGCTGCATCAGCACAAGCTATCCAGAAGTAAAATTAACCAAGCCATTCAGAAATAAAATCAACCTTCAGCAAGTAGCATCTAGCACTGCAGAATAAATACCACAGATAAATTTGTATACCTATAGCTTCAAGGTGCTGTAAGGTCTCTGAAACATTCAAAAGTGGCTAATCAGATGATGCACCATGAATTCTGCATCCTATCGTATTACTGATGATAATACAAATACTCTCAGTTCTAGACAGAGTTCTCACCACGTTGGGCACGGCTTGTATCATTAGTGGTTGCTCAGAAATCCCTTGTTGATTCCAATTTGCTCATCTGTCTACTTTTCTACACATCATGTCATAATGTTTGAGCATGAAGTCAGCAGAAGATTGAAGGACTGATTCAAGATTATTCATTTTTTACTTGGGCCATATTGCATGTATCAGTGTAAGTATCCTTCAAATTCAAGGCATGTGTTGTCCTTGAACAACATTTTGGACAGCATCAACAAATGAAATAAAAATAATCATACCTGCTATAGAGATGTACTTGTGTCTGGAAGTCTGTGAGAGTTTGTGAATAGCCTTTGACAGTTCAAAAAACAATTGTTTTCTGTTTGTGAGAGAACATGTTTTGCTTCAGAGAAGAAGATATTATGTTCTTCCTGTTCATCAACCAGAAAATCTACTTAAGTTTAATTCATACATACAAAAATTCTAGTAAGGTTTAAAAGGAATTGTTTTGGGGTAGTTTGGTCCATTTTTCCTCATAAACTTTGTGGAATTTGTTCCAAATAAAAGAGTACCTGCACTAAGCACTGATACCCAAGGAGTCTGAAAGAAGGATTTAACAGTCAGATGAGAAAAAGCTCAGTGGAAATCATCTAGAAGTCTCTTCTGAAATGCTACTGTGCCTGACTATTTCTTGCTTAACACCTACTTTCATGGTTAGTCTTCTCATTCTAGGAAAGAATGGAGTAGAATTTCCTAGAAAGGAAAAAGCATAGAAGATGATTCCCTCAGGAACAGAACAGGAACCTGTGTTGCCTTCACTAATTTTTGACTGTCATATTGAGAGATTTGCTATCAAACAGCAATAGCTTTTCTGCAAAGTTAAAAAGGAAAAAAAAATGGCAGTAAAAAGCACAGGTAAAGTCTCAATATTTTGATTAGATTAGGTACTTTTCTCTCTATATGAATAATGATTCAAAATGCAAGCAAGAGGTAGGAAAGTTGGCAAGCCCCTTTAGCAACAACAGCAGCAGCTGGTTCACAACACTAACCAAGTCATGGTGCACAACTTTCTCTGGTGGACTGTGTTTGTGAAAGGAAATTTTCTTCTAAGCTGCACAAAAAAGAAAGAAAGATTTGAAATTAACTGCAGTAAGGTGTAAAAAGAGAGGGTGAGAGCCAAGCTTTAAAACGTGCATGCAGCAAGGGAAAAACATAAACTGCACAATCCTCTCATCTGGAGTGAAATCCTCCTACTACTCTCCCACAGACCTTCATTGGTAATGGACTTGACTAGATACCTTACTACTGGCTACAGTCTGAGCTGCAGCAGGAGCCCTGGACACCCACACCAGTGAGTCTCATCCACAGCAATCACAGGCAAATAAGTAACAGATGCTTTGCATAGAACAGCCTGCATGACTTAATGTGTTCACTCATGCAGCCTACATGCCACAAAACACTACCCATCCCTTTAAAGCAAATATAAGACTTGAAAGGAAAAAAAAAGGCCTAGAGCCTTCAAAATGTTGTGGACTCTTCGATAGGTAAAAAACTGGCTGGATGGCTGGGCCCAGAGGGTTTTGGTTAATGGAGCTAAAACCAATTGGTGGCCAGTCATTAGTGGTGTTCCCCAGGGCTCAGTGTTGGGTCCAGTCCTATTTAACATCTTATTGATGATCAGGGTGTGGGGATTGAGTGCACCCTCAATGAATTTGCAGATGGCACCAAGTAGGGTGAGAGTGTTGGTCTGCCTTAGGATAGGAAAGCTCTACAGAGAGACCCAGACTGACTTGATCAATGGGTTGAGGACAACTGTGTGACATTCAATAAGGTGAAGTGCTGGGTCCTGCTTTTGGGACACAACAACCCCATGCAGTGCTACAGGCTGGAGGAACTGTGGCTTGAGTGTTGTTTGTCAGAAAGAGACTTGGGAGTGCTTTTGGACAGCCAGCTCAGCATGAGCCAACAGTGTGCACAGGTGGATAAGAAGGCCAATGGCACCTTGGCCTGTATCAGGAACAGTGTGGCCAGCAGGACTAGGGAAGTGATCAACCCCCTGTACTCAGTATTAGTGAGGCCACACCTCAAGTACTGTGTTCAGTTTTGGGCCCCTCACTTTAGAAAGGATATTGAGGCACTGGACTGCGTCCAGCAAAGGACAACTAGACTCATAAAAGGTCTAAAACACATGAGGAACAGCCAAAGGAGGTGGGTTTGTTTAGCCTTGAGAAGAGGTGGCTCAGGGGTGACATTGTTTCCTACAATTGCTTGAAGGAGGGTTGTAGAGAGGTGGAGGATGATCTCTTCTGCCATGACTACAGTGAGAGGACTAGAGGGAATAGTCAACAGAATCTGAAACAACTTGTTTTTCAGTGGAATTTAGTTCTCATATCACTTTAGACTCAGACAGTTCAGTTTAGCAAGGTAGATGAATCTCCAGGTAGCTAGCTTTGGAAAAACTGTGCAGCAGTGCATTGATTGGACACTTTTCTTCCTTTTTCCATCCACATGCACAACAGAGCATAGAAATACAGCACCCTTGAAGGCACATGCATACTGGGTTTTATTCATTGCAGGCACTCCTTTTGTTTCAGTCACTGGCTGCGGGTTAGAGGATGCACAAGCTTCTCAGTCTAGAATTCCACTGTATTTTGAATGCTCACAGGAAGGAGAAATAAAAACAGCTCTTGAACCATGACCTAGGTTGAAGGAGAGACCTGGAAGAGCTGAGCTTGCTAGCCCTGTCTTGGTCATAGTTAGTACTGTCAGGGCTGGGATGAGAAGCAAGTGTTGACTGCAGCTGAGTTCACCCACCCATGCCTTTAAATGGGTGCAGGGGCAATAGCAGAAGCTTTTTGTCTGGATGTGGCAGCAGGAGATATGTGGTGCTTGAATAACACAGCTTATTACATGTGTACTGGAAGTGAGGCTGCAAACAGCCTTTCCCAAGGCTAATTCTCTCTCTACAATGTGCTTCCCTTATCGTCTGTCTGCTTAGTCTGAAGCCAGACTCTCTGTATATATTTTGTTCTGGAGGAGGGTCATGTTTAGAAAGATTCTTCTATTTGGTACTGACAAACAGCCAAAATATTTAGTTAATAAGCTGAACTAATGTGAAGTAGCATGATGGAAAAATGCTTATGGCAATCCTGCGTGAAAAGTTTCTTTCTGACACAGCCAGTGAGGAAAGAAACAGTGCAATTGGACAGTCAGTTCTTACAACTTCACAGTTACCTGTTCTGACACAGAGCAGTTTGAAGAAAGACCATTTTATCTGATACACAGCAGTTTGAAGAAAGGTTGTTTTATCTAAAATGTTTGCTCCCCAAACCCAAGTGAAAATACTGTCCAGTTTGGAAAGGAGGGTGAAACTTTCACCTAGTATATCCAGATTTCTTAAAGCCATCAAGGCATTGCTTAATTTAGCCTGGCTCTGTCTTTCACAGTGTGAAGCTCTGGAGGGATTGTTATGGAATCTTAAAAATTAAAAAATGTTAAAAAGAAAGTCAGCAGAACACAGCTCTGAATCTTGCATCCGTGGGACTCCCTAAAAAACCCATCTCTTCCTGTGATGAAAGCTGAATAGTTTTTCTACTAGCACCACTGTTTCCTTATTAGAATTACAGGGGAATGTTGATTTTTGGGAATCTTCTAAAAAGCCTTGTAACATTTAAAGGTTAGAAGTGCAGAACCACTGAAAAAACTTGATCATTAAGATAGTTACACACTGAGAAACATTTACATATGACAAACAGTAATTATTTACCTGACTACTCAGATGTCAGCTGCAACCAGGGGACATTGCAGGGATTAGAGTGCCATCCTGCCAGGCACTCTGCTGGCAATGGTGTGCCCCATGCCAAAGTCACTGAAGAATTGAAAGTGGAAATAAGAACATCCCAAGTGACAAGGCTTCCTCACAGTCATAGAAACTACTGCTAGTAGCACTGGTCTCCTAATCCATCCTAATACTTTCTCCACTTTCAATGAATCGACTTTGTATTTGCTTTCAATTCTTGCCTCCTGGCTTTATTATTAATTTATTAACATTTATTTATTATTT